>NC_085141.1:28098071-28151167 GCF_024139115.2 Armigeres subalbatus
AGAAGTTACGTATTGCTAAATAAAACTAGCCGAAGACACATTTTATCGAATTATCTAATTATAACACGTTGTTTTCAATAACAACCATTGATAAATTGAGTTATAATTTTGTTAGTGTATTCCTGATCAGAAGCATCTCAGTGCATGCAATAATTAATGCTTGGCGGCTACTTGGGTGTCTGATGCGTGGTATCCGAGTACATGTTCCTCCAACTTTACGGTCCAAAGTTGTAACCTAATTGCACTCAACCCATTTTAGTACAAGCCGACTGGTCCTCGCTCGAGGATACGTTTGTGGGAAATAATCGATAACGACTTCGAGGGATGGTACGCAACTGTAGCAATTGTCAATCTAACAAGGTTGAACCAACCAAGGCACCGACGCACTGCTGGAGGTTAACGAAACCGTTTGAACGTGTGCACGTGGATTTTGCAGGGCCGTTTAGAACACATTCTTTATTGTGTTGGTGGACGCCTCACCAATGGCCAGAGGTGCGCATTATGAACATCATTACAACCACTTCCACGATTGAATACTCCGTGAGTATTTCGCTACGTATGAATTCATCTGTACTGGTGACCACGGGTGCAATTCACTTCTGAGGAGTTCCTGCAACGGGTAAATCCCCATCAATAGATCAGCTTCAGAAGTTGGGTCCAAAACTGTAGTGGACGTGACCATACACCAGTTATAACCGAGGATGTACCTGTCGAAGCTGCACTTTCGGATATTCCTGAACCAATCACAGCAGCCAGAGCCACTGTGAAAACTGATGTACCGATGTCAAGTCGATGATTTCGTCAAACCGTCAGTGCAAGCCGACGGAGCTTAAAGGAACGGAATTATCGCAGCTGCTCCGGATCAAGACCGCCAATCGTCAACAGAAAACAGGTGAACCAGACCCAATAGAAAATCGCCGTGAAGATCTTGAAGGTCATCCGACCGCCAACAGACTGAATCTTTAATATTTCTCAGACACTTTCATTAACTGTGAAACTATTTTATATTGTTGAATTTGAATTTCATTTGTTAGGGGGAAGAGCTGTCATAAGTTACGTTAGTTTTCTTTACCTTTGTCTTATAAATATACCTTGCGAAGCTATCAGTAGTCCCTGTGCTCTGTCAAGTTTTTTAGTTGAGATCGACAATAAAACGACTAGAACACGTTTCCGCGAAGTGAATCGTTTTCAATGAATGGCGCTCCTCCTAGAACCGTTATCGACTACCGTTACAACAGCTCTGCCTGACCGCATTACCATTCAAGGCTCCAAGACACAATGTCCGTTGGATCACATGCACACGCATAAAATCAATGTAAATGCCAGATATGTGACACGACACCAAACAAAAATAGTCAACATGTGATACCATCACGACGTGATATGTCTTTGGTTGCTATCTCAGTGCTTAAATGAGTCAAATAGCTAGTTAGTTATTCATCGATAATTTTTCTTTTTTTGTCGATTTTCTCCAACAGTGTGCCCTCCTGCTGTGGAAAGCGGTATATCAAAGATATTTGTTGTGGCATGTGCTCTGCGTAACGGGGAAGAAAAGGAGGTCCGCGTGATCACCACCAACCTTTTGCAGATGTCCAGGACTGGAAAGGCATAAAGTCACATCATAACAAGGACAAAGAACGATTCAAATGTAATCGCTGCGGACTTAGGTGGGAAATGAGAATTGAACGCTGTCTATCAATCTTCCTAAATCTACTCTCAAATTGTGCATTGTTATCATTCCAGCTTCGCATTAAAACTGGATATAAAAAACATATGGAAAGCGTTCATGCAAGGCGAATAATCAACGAACAGAATCGTCAATTTGGAGTTCAAACCTGGAAACACAACGGTCTATCAACAACAGGAATGAGAGATCATGATGCAGTTATCGGACCCACATGTCGTACACGTGTTCCATTTGCCAGAGAATTGTGCTTCGTTTAGTCGTTTGAAAAAGCACATGCCGGAACATGGCATGAAAGGTAGGTGTATCCATGAAATCATTATCATCTCCTAATATTTCCCGTGACAAAACTGTTTTGTACCTATCATTTACATTCAATTTTTAAATTCATTGAACCCACCAAACACATATTTTACATATATCGACTGATTTTTTTTAAATCAAGAAAATCAATCTTTCTTTTAAAAATATTTATAAGCGTTTCTATTGAGGCAGACTTTCCAACAATCATTGATACCGATTCAATCTCATGTTTGCAATTCTCTCTACAGCCGGCGTGCTCTGTGTGCAGCCGTGAGTTTTGCAAAACATCTTTTTATATATACACGTGCTAAACCTAACGGAAAAACTAAAGCCAGTCTACTGTAGACGTTGCGACCGGCCTTTCAAACACGAAATATCATTGAAGCGGCACATGAAGGGACACGAGAACAAAGATAACGAACTATACAAATGCAAGCTTTGTGATGCCAAGTACGTTTATAAAATGATTTTAATAAACACTATTTAGTACAAAAATAAAATCATTTTTATCGTTTCAGTTTTTCGTTCAAAGCGCATTTCAAAGATCATCTCAAAATACCCATGGCGATGAGATGTTTGTTGCGAAATCTGTCACCGTGACATCCCAAAGACTCTGTTGCTAAAACACATGGAAGGGCACAGAAGACACCCGACAAACTACGATGGAAATGCAAAATCTGCCCAAGATCATTTTGAACAAGTTGCTATATCAGAAAGCATATCAAACCATAGCGACCTCAAAGATCTGAAATCGGCGGAGAAACAAGTGCAAACACTGACGCTCATCAAACCCCAATATGATAAGCATTCGACGAGTAAGTCACAGGATGCGGAGAATGCTACAACAGCCTCTGGCGCAGTACACCCCACAGGAGAAAAAATGTCCTCAACGAATGCATTATCTGCGATCAGACGTTTCCAACCGACCTGACCTATCACGAGCATATGAAGAAGGTACCGATATAACGGTTCCGCTGCCTTCCTCCAGCAGTCCAGAGGCCACGCGCAAAATATGTAACATCGCTTTTCGGACCAGCAAGGTTTAGTGCAACATCAAACCTATGGCATTCTGAAGACAAGAAATAGACTCACGAGCAATTCTGAATTGTTCAAAATGTAATTCCATGTGTCTGTATCGTTATTTATTATAAATGTGACTGCCCTTTTTATATCATTAGTACGATTTGTACAGAAAACCAGTGGAAGGGGGCTTTGGGACGATCTTCGAAAAGGATGCCGCTAGGCAGGACGACGCGAACGAATGTTCGTCTGCCAATGCGAAAATTGGGTTTAGCCTAAACAACAAGTATGAAAGATACGTTTTGTCTGAAGTTCCGAATTATGGAATTTATTTTCAAGCAGATAGTAGTCAAGCACGAGGCTTCAAGCTTCTTGAAAGGAGGCTTCTGAGCCTCTTGAAAGGAGGCTTCGAGCTCTTGAAAGGAGGCTTCTCGAGTCCTCTTGAAAGGAGGCTTCCGGAGCTCTTGAAGGAGGCTCTGAGCCTCTTGAAGGAGGCTTCTGAGCTCTCTGAAGGAGGCTTCTGAGGCTCTTTGAAGGAGTTTGAGCCTCTTGAAAGAGGCTTGAGCCTCTTGAAAGGAGGCTTCATCTTGAAAGGGAGGCTTCTGAGCCTCTTTGAAAGGAGGCTTCTGAGCCTCTGAAAGGAGGCTTCTGAGCTCTCTTGAAAGGAGGCTTCTGAGCCTTCTGAAGGAGGCTTCTGAGCCTCTTGAAAGGAGGCTTCTGAGCTCTTGAAAGGAGGCTTCGAGCCTCTTGAAGGAGGCTTCTGAGCCTTCTCTTGAAAGGAGGCCTGAGGCTTCCTCTGAAAGGAGGCTTCCTGAGCCTCTGAAGGAGGCTCTGCCCTTTGAAGAGGCTTCCTGAGGCCTCTTGAAAGGAGGCTTCTGAGCTCCTCTTGAAAGGGAGGCCTGGAGCCTCTTAAAGGAGGCTTCTGAGCCTTGAAAGGAGGCTCTGAGGCTCTTGAAAGGAGGCTTGAGGCCTCTTGAAAGGAGGCCTGGAGCTCTCTTGAAAGGAGGCTCTGAGCCTCTTGAAGGAGGCTTCTGAGGCCTCTTGAAAGGAGGCTTCTGAGGCCTCTTGAAAGGAGGCTTCTGAGCTCTTTGAAAGGAGGCCTGAGCCTCTTTTTTGAAGGAGGCTTCGAGGCTCTTGAAAGGAGGTCTTGAAAGGAGGCTTCTGAGCCTCTTGAAGGAGGTTGCCTCTTGAAAGGAGGCTGAGCCTCTGAAAGGAGGCTCTGAGTCTTGAAAGGAGGCTTCTGAGCCTCTTGAAGGAGGCCTGAGCCTCTGAAAGGAGCTCCTGAGCTCTTGAAAGGAGGCTTGAGTTTTGAAGGAGGCTTCTGAGGCCTCTTGAAAGAGGCTTGAGCCTCTTGAAAGGAGGCTTGAGCTCTCTGAAAGGAGCTCTGAGCCTCTTGAAAGGAGGCTCTGAGCCTCTTGAAAGGAGGCTTCTGAGCTCTTGAAAGGAGGCTTCTGAGCCCTTGAAAGGGCCTCTGAGCCTCTTGAAAGGAGGCTCTGAGCCTCTGAAGGAGGCTTCGAGTTTGAAGGAGGCTTCTGGAGCCTCTTGAAAGGAGGCTTCCGAGCCTCTTGAAAGGGAGGCTTGAGCCTTTAAAGGAGGCCTGAGCCTCTTGAAGGAGGCTCTGAGCCTCTTGAAAGGAGGCTTGAGCCTCTTGAAAGGAGGCTTCCTGAGCCTCTTGAAAGGAGGCTTCGAGCCTCTGAAAGGAGGCTTCTGAGCCTTCTGAAGGAGGTCGAGCCTCTTGAAGGAGGCTTGAGCCTCTTGAAGGAGGCTGGAGCCTTTGAAAGGGAGGCTCTGAGCTCTTGAAAGGAGGAGCTCTTGAAGGAGGCCTGAGCCTCTTGAAAGGAGGCTTCCTGAGCCTCTTGAAGAGGCTCATGCCTTGAAAGGAGGCTCTGAGCCTCTTGAAGGAGGCTTGAGCCTCTTGAAAGGAGGCCTGAGTCTTGAAAGGGAGGCTCTGAGCCTCTTGAAAGGAGGCTTCTGAGCTCTTTGAAAGGAGGCTTCGAGCTCTCTTGAAAGGGAGGCTCTGAGCTTCTCTTGAAAGGAGGCTCTGAGCCTCTTTGAAAGGAGGCTTGGAGCTTCTTGAAGGAGGCTTCCTGAGCCTCTTGAAAGGAGGCTCTGAGCTTTGAAAGGAGGCCTGAGCCTCTTTGAAAGGAGGCTTCTGAGCTCTTTGAAAGGAGGCTCCTGAGCTCCTTTGAAGGCTTCTGAGCCTCTTGAGGCCTGAGCCTCTTGAAAGGAGCTTCTGAGCCTCTTGAAAGGAGGTTTGAGCCTCTTGAAAGGAGGCTTGAGCCTTTGAAAGGAGGCTTGAGCTCTTGAAAGAGGCTTCCGAGCTCTTCAGGAGGCTTCGAGTCTTGAAAGGAGGGTTGATTCCTCTTGAAGGAGGCCTGAGCCTCTTGAAAGGAGGTCGAGCCTCTTGGAGGCTTCCTGAGCTCTTGAAAGGAGGCTCTGAGCCTCTTGAAAGGAGGCTTCCGGGCCTCTTGAAAGGAGGCCTGGAGCCTCTTGTGAGGCTGAGCTCTTCTCTTGAAAGGAGGCCTGGAGCTCTCTGAAAGGAGGCTGAGCCTCTTGAAAGGAGGCTTCCGAGTCTTTTGAAAGGCCTGAGCCTCTTGAAGGAGGCCTGAGCCTCTTGAAAGGAGGCTTCCTGAGCCTCTTGAAGGAGGGGCTTCTGAGCCTCTTGAAAGGAGGCTTCTGAGCTCTTGGAAAGGAGGCCTGAGCCTCTTGAAGGAGGCCTGAGCCTCTTGAAAGGAGGCTTGAGCCTTGAAAGGAGGCTTCCTGAGCCTTCTCTTGAAAGGAGGCTTCGGAGCCTCTTGAAAGGAGGTCTTGAGCCTCTTGAAGGAGGCCTGAGCCTCTTGAAAGGAGGCTTCCTGAGCCTCTTGAAAGGAGGCTTCTGAGCTCTTGAAAGGAGGCTTCCTGAGCTCTGAAAGGAGGCTCTGAGGCCTCTTGAAAGGAGGCTTCTGAGCTCTTGAAAGGAGGCTGGAGCCTCTTGAAAGGAGGCTCGAGTTGCCTCTTGAAAGGAGGCTTCTGAGCCTCTTGAAAGGAGGCTTGAGCCTCTGAAAGGAGGCTTGAGCTCTTGAAAGGAGGCTTGAGCTCTTTGAAAGGAGGCTTGAGCCTCTTGAAAGGAGGCTCTGAGCTCTTGAAAGGAGGGCTCTGAGCCTCTTGAAGGAGGCTTCAGCTCTGAAGGAGGCTTCAGCCTCTTGAAGGAGGGCTTTGAGCTCTTGAAAGGAGGCCTCTGAGCCTCTTGAAGGAGCTTCTGCTTGAAAGGAGAGGCTCTAGCTCTTCTCTGAAAGGAGCTGAGCTCTTGAAAGGAGGCTTCGAGCCTTTTGAAAGGAGGCTTCTGAGCTCTCTGAAGGAGGCTTGAGCCTCTTGAAAGGAGGCTCTGAGCCTCTTGAAAGGAGGCTTCTGAGTCTCTTGAAAGGAGGCTTCATTCTTGAAAGGAGGCTCTGAGCCTCTGAAAGGAGGCTTCTGAGCTTCTTGAAAGGAGGCTCTTGAGCCTCTTGGAAAGGAGGCTCTGAGCCTCTTGAAAGGAGGCTTCCTCTTTGAAAGGAGGCCTGGGCCTTGAAAGGAGGCGAGCCTCTTGAAAGGAGGCTCCTGCTCTTGAAAGGAGGCTCCAGCTCTTGAAAGGAGGCTCAGCTCTTGAAAGGAGTCTAGCTCTTGAAAGGAGGCTTGAGCTCTTGAAAGGAGGCTCTGAGCCTCTTGAAGGGCTTGAGCTTGAGAGGCTCTGAGCTTTGAAGGAGGAGGCTTCCTCTTGAAAGGAGGCTCTAGCCTCTTGAAAGGAGGCTTCAAGCTCTTGAAGAGAGGCTTCCGTCTTGAAAGGAGGCTCCAAGCCTTGAAGAGGCTTCGACTTTGAAAGGTAGAGCCTTGGAAATGAGAGCGAAGTTTAATAGCTCTAAGTCAGCTTTCTGATAATTTTAAGGGAATCCAGAAATGGTAATTAGAAAATGTTGAGATTTCGTGAATTGAAGCAACAACATCTATTTATATCACGTTCACCAACATCTATATTGCTTTGAGAATAGTACGGAGACTCTCTTTGTTCACGCCTCTTCGCCAATAGATCAGGTTTTGAATTGTTTGCTCTATTGACACTTCAGCACGCCAAGAAATAAGTTGTTAAATAATTAATAATCGAAAGAGAAAGACCAAAGAGAGCTATCTTTTGCACATACGACCTATTCTAAAAGCACCTGCAGAACTTTGTTCAGCTCGAGAAAATGGCACAATTAAAATTCGGGTGAACTAAAGTTTTATGCTTTGTCCTCAATCTCTTAATCCATCCCTGCAACCGAATTCATTCATCTCACAGTCTCGCACAGTGCTTCATTCGTCCCATCAGTTTCTTTCATCGTCGTCTTCGTTCAGTCGTTCGCCCGCCTTCATTCTGTCACTTTCAATCGTCGGGATCGGTCGCGTATCAGAGTTCGTCTTCGCAAGATTTTTTCTTCGTTCTTCCATCATAAATTCCTACCGAGCAAAAAAATGAAATTGTGCATTTCTGTTGGACTTTCTCGCGTTCGATCGGCGTTAGTCTCGAAATATTTTAAAGAAGAAAGTGCCTTTACTATCAAGCAGATTGGATCGAGATTTCGTGTGCGAGGCTGATTCGGTAAGTGGTAAGAAACCGCGGGAAAGAAGATTTCTTCCGTTTTTGGTGCACGCGCAGTGAAATGGCTGAGGAAGCAAAAATGGTGTGTTTAATGGGTTTCCGTTCTGATGTCCAAATGGGTGCGGATTCGGACGGTAAGAAGACGTTGTCTTTTACTTTCATGGCTCTTGAAAATCTGTGCAAAAGAAGTGTGCAATGGTGGTAAAATGGCGATGATCTGGCGCGAGAGAACACCTTTGATTTGTGTGGGCAGAACGGAACCAAAGGAAGGGTGGAGCAGCTATACCTTCTTGTGCTGAGAAGCAATCGGTTTCTGTTCACATTTGTTTACATAAGCCGTTATCTTGGCACGGTGCTTATCCAGAATGAAGTTGACATAGTCGACTTGGCAGGTGACTCCATCGGCGGTTCAGGCTTGGCGGAGAAAAAGGAATTGATTCATGAAGATTTACTTTTCTCAGCCAGATGTTGAATCATCCGGACGACAGTGGGATAACAGAGGAGTATTCAGAGAAGAAGAAGACGGAGAAGTTGAGTCAAAGACGCACACAATCTCAACTGTTCGCCATGGGGCAGCTGTTCTCAACCCTTTTCTTAGGAAAGTTTCTGGTAGAAAGAGAACTATTGTGACAAGTTATCAAACGTGCCAAATGGTAAAGCTCCTGGAAAATTTTTATTTTTGTTGTGTTTGGGATCTACTTTCCTTAATCTGAAAATTTAATGCTCTGATGTTTTCTGCATTTGGTCATCCAAAATCAGAGAGTGAACGCATTCGTTGGTACGTATCCCAAGTGACAAATCGGGATGAGAATGGAAGCAGAGACTATGGGAGGTGGTGGAGCCACCAAAAGAGGTTCTGCACACGGTTTTACCAGGCATCTTCGCCTGGCCCTTGGGTTGTTTATCGGCAGAAAGCGAAAAGCCTAGATTTTCTCGGCATCAAACGAGACTTGACGCGTCGTTTTACGAAGCTTGAATTCAATCAAATCAACAGAAACAAGTTACGCATCACCGCACCTACATACCAGGTGGCGAATGAAATTGCTGGCGACAGGGCGTACAACATTGAATATTTAGTTTATGTCTCGCGGGAGGTCGAAATAGAAGGTGTGATCAACGCAGCGAGCTTAACTTGCAAGGATGTGCTTGCAGGAAAGGTCGCTTAAAGAATTCCTGCAATCTACCGTGGATATCCTGGACTGCAAGGAATTGCATTCAGCAACCACAGTAGATGGTAAAAAGGTATACTAAATCAGGCTCGCTTCCGGGTGACGTTCGCCGGTTCGATGCTCCCAAAATATGTAGATATCGAGAATATGTTGTTTCCGGTGCGTTTGTTTGTACCAAGGTATTTAATTGTACCAACTGCAAACAATTAGTCACACTGCCGAGTTTTAGGACAACAAACCACTTTGTAGGTAAATGTTTCCAAAGACATCGGGAGGATACTGCCAGCAAACAAGCCACAAAATGTGCTTATTGTGGTTTGGATCCTGCCCATGGTTTGCAAGATTGCCCGGTGTACAAAAAGACGTACCCAAAAGTGAAGCGCTCGTTGGTACAGCGCCCAACCAGTCTTATGCGGAAATGGTTAAAGCGCAAGACACATCCGCCACTGCCACCGCAAAGACTGCTTTTCAGCTGCCGTTCAAGTAAGTGACTATTATGATTCCATCTCCATTGATGAATCGGACTCTGACGCAGCCGACATGGATGATTCTTCGAGGTACACGCGCCCGAAAAGAGGAAGCAACCGTCTTCCCTGGATCGCGCTGAAAGAAAACAAAAGTCATCCATAAAGGCTTGGCAAAATCAGAAGGTAATGGGGATTATTTAAAATCCTGAAGCAACTAGTCTTTACTGCAGATCCCTGCTGCTCAAGACATTCCTGCCATTGTTTCTGGAAACCGATGTTCCTAAGAAACATCCGGCTAGGATTATCAATGAAAAGGAAAATGCTACTGCTTGCTTCCGAAAAGAATCTCGTCCAAGGAGGATTGATATCCTATGGGCGACCTCGTGGACCGCTTTTTGAATCTTTTCAATATTCCGGATTCATTGAGACCAATCATTGACCTCTTTATACCAACAGTAGAAAGTTATCTGAAGCAATTGACTGTTTCATGGCCTTCTGGCAGAAATTGTATCTTCTGGATGGATAATACGGCCATACAAGATACAATCACTGTGCTGCAGTGGAACTGTCATAGTCTAAAAAATAAATTGGACGTGTTCAAGTTTTTGATTCGCAATTCCGATTGTGATGTATTTGCTCTCTGTGAAACATTTTTTTTTTTTTTTGTTTCTTTATTAAGGAGACTTTCAGCCCGAGGCTGGCTCGTCTCCGATCTGTGAAACATGGCTTTCTTCTGAAGATGAAATCAACTTCCACGATTTTAACATTATTCGCCAAGATCGGGATGATCATTATGGTGGCGTTCTTTTGGGGATCAAAAAATGCTACTCCTTCTACAGAATTCTATTCCGACTGTTCCTGGCTTAGAAATCGTCGCATGCCAAGTAAATGTGAAGAATAAAGATCTTTGCATAGCTTAAGTGTACATTCCTCCAAATGCCTCTATTAATCGTCGACATTTTGGAGCGCAGTTCCTCCTATCATCTCCAGTATTGATATTGGGTGATATGAACGCACATGGTATTGGATGGGGCGAAACGTATGACGATTATAGAGCGCCTATTTTCTATGATTTGTGTGACGATTTCAATTTGAATATTTTGAACACTGGTGAACAGCCCTCCCGTCCTACTTAGTCACACTTGGTCGACAACTAAGAAGCTTTGCACAAATCCAAAAATTTATATTTGTCTGTCTAGGCTATATGTGTGGATGTGAGCGTGTATTTGTGTACAAAAATAGTGTGCCGTACGGCCGATCACCTTTACAGTCTTTTAAAATGCCCCACCCCCTTCCCCCTTCCCCCTCCCATGGCTGCCTCTTGGATTCGAACCTAGAGCATCGACAAAACCTCCAGAATGATGCGCTCACGCTATGCACTCTTCCACGGTTACTGTGTAAATAGTTTCTGTTATCAATTGAAGCCTCTCTTGTCTGAAAAGTCAGGATGTTGGTGAGCTATGCTTTTTGCGCTCTCCACCCTCATTCGTGTGAAACGTTTCGGATAGTGAGCTACCCTGGGGCATCATTGCGCATCTCCTTTCGACAGCTCTTTCGTATGACTTGTTGCATGGTTTGCTCGTTTCGTGTCGAGATGCGCAATGCCACCCCTGATTAAAAAGAGAGCGAGATGTGTGCAAAATTGGTGTAACAACTTACAGCTCATCACTCACACGAATGAAGTCGATTTGAAAGATATTTGTGATGGCACATATCGCACGACCTTCCTTCTGCCAAGCTCCCGTATGAAGGGGGAGGGAAGAATATCAGTGTGGAAGCTGATATATCTCCACTGGCAAAAGGAAGGTGGTTTGACTTGCTCATATGCCATCACAAATATTGCCCTCCGCTCGCTTTCAAATCGACTTCTATAAAAAACATTCTTCATGCCTGCCGTATCCTAACGGAACTATCAATTCTATACTTTCGCCTCTAATGCTATCATGAACATGTACGTCCAAGTTTGGAAGATGATATTAGCATTTCCATATCATTGTAAATTTTGTAAGGTTCTCATGACATGGTAATGTAGTAAAAACCAGATTGATCTACCTAGCGTTTATATAGCCCTTTTCGAGCTTAAAGAACGATTTTCGATATTTTTGTTGCCTAAGGTAAACAATAAGAGGTGTTTTGGTAGATCGCGATGTGATTTACTTGCAGGCTACTATTTTTTCCGTGCGTCAAATATTTATGTTTAATGACTATCTTCTAGGAATCCAAAACTAAATGCGTTTTCAAGAGCACACCACTTAACACGGAAGCAACGCTCAACATGCTACTTTGATCCCTCTAATGTGTTTTTTTCTTTTCTCGTATACTAAGTATACGTAAAGGATATATGATCGCTACAAAAACAAACTTTTTATAGAAGGCCCGGATATATACAAAAGCCATTTTTTGCCAAGAAAAAACTCAAAATGTATCATTTTAATTTTATAAATTGATGCAATGCATAAAAACGAACGCAAATATATGTGAATTGATGGAAGTAGTGGAATCTATCCTTTTACAGTGATATTTTGACTTTTCAGAGGCTTTTTTGTTTTTTAATAACGTGCGAGGGAGGCATAAAAAGGAATTTATCCGCTATATGAACACCTTGGTGAGAATGCAATTTCATGTTCATGTGATACCTATTATATCGTGTAGAATCACCCAAAAATCAAAATAAGGATCAGAAAGATTATATTGAATATATTAAGACATTATTAAAATAAAGAATAACTCACGCCAACTTTACGTCGATTAACGGTACCGTGCCACTGCAGTTCCAGAATTCCAACGGTGCCGTCATGCTGCCACATCGCTGCCGCTGACAACACGTCTCAGACAAGTTGACGGGTCAAGCGATAGTGTATGTATTCCGAAAGACAAAATAGATAATTTTCACTCTTTTGCACGTTCACACACTAACAGGTGAACATTTTTCTTTTCTTATTTTTTTCCATATTTTCATGCACATATTGCCTGCTAAACAAATCACTGAATAAATCACTCTTATGCACTTTCTAATCTTCTTCATTGAACTGGGGTGCTAGGTGATAGCACGTTTCTGGTGAGCACATCAGAAATAACGCTTTTGCGCTTTGCAGTTTTGTAGCAAGCGTCGGGTATACCTTGTTACGCACATGTACGTTACGTATTACTACGTCAGGTATAACGGACGATAGACATAAAATGACTTTTTCGTTCTTCGAGAATCTTCCAAATCGCCGTGCCAATCGATAACATACATGACTACAGAATTTCTGATCAATTTTTAGCTCTTCGCGATCTTCTTTATCGAATTGACGTGCCTAACACACATCGATAGCACGATTTAGTTAAACACATCAGATATAACTCTTCGGCATTATTCGAAACTTATATGCCTATCACCAACACATTTTTGACTATCGATCTGCTTCGTTTATCATACTTCTTCACACGATGAAACATGCGAATTCACAGTGATTCAGCAAAACAACATCTGCTAAACAAAACATTAATAACTCTTTCACGTTTCGCGACACACCCGAAAGAATCTGCCTCTAAATTGATGCCACACTCAGAAATCAAATTTCTGCCAAGCAAATCCAAAATTACTCTACCGCACTTCCGTACCTTATCGATCAAACTGGATCGAAACATAATTCTTTTTATTTTATAATATTCTCCAACAGACCAATACAAGTTTATGTCGTGTCTCAAGCGCGTGTCAAACATGGATAGTATATGAATAAACACTAGAGGAATAGAAAAAGAACAGAAATGCCAAACATACATAAATATATGACTGTACTTTTCAAATTACAGGCTTATGCAGGCATTAATTGTCTATGACAACAAATAAAATTGGAGAGAGAAAAATAAAATTGCATTTTTATATTGTTAATCAAAATTGAAGTTTTATGGCAAAAAAGGTAAACATTATGGAAAACGTGTGCTTAACAAATTACATTAGTATTCTTTTTTGTAGAATATGAGAAAAATGTAAATTTGCTTTAGTTGCGAATTAAGTGTTGGATCACAAAAACATATTTGAACCCCGTCGGGATTTCCTACTGAATTCAATCAAAAGTAACCCCATCAGGTATTCATTCACCAATTACATCGAAAATTTCTCCAAGTAGGGTATCTGTTCCTATATCAATAACAATAAGCCAATGCGCATATGAAATGCATTTATTTCTCACCCAATAATCAAGAAACATGAGAATAATTATGCTCGGCTCACCTCATTTTTAATTGATAACAATTTGGTAACTTCAAAAATGGAATTGTTATCACAATTTAGAAGTATTTAGCTAAAAAACATTATCACTGCCATGCACCTATTTCAATAACATTCAAAAAAAGTTAATCCTATGCCTGTACGTATATCAATAATACTGTTTCCAACATAAAATACGCACACTATTACTTGTGTGTATACGTAACGATATGATTGCAGTGATGCCGAATTCTTCAATGTTTTGTATTTGAGTTGAAATATAATTACAAAATTCCAGTTTTCGTTGTAGTTTTCCAACTTATCAGTTTAATTTTATGTTTGTCATAGCTTATCTCTTCGATATACCTTGTTTTACAAACCTAAGAGTTGAATTTCACAGTAAAAGTTCATTTAAGCATTTTTGAAATCAAAATCTAGGTCGGCAACCCTTGCCGATGCTGCAAGCCATGTAAATAGTTTGGAATACGGACAAGAATAATTTAAACGTTGTTCGAAATAAACCTATATCAAACTATAGTAAATCGCGTTAGTTTTTCAAGTATGATTACATTTATAGTAAAATTGTGATGTGCTCTATGTGTTGTGAAGTGTATTTTGAAAGGATTCATTCATTTTAGCTTGAAATTGAGTGGAAAACAACGGCGTGAAATGAGATGAATCTGCTAGTAGCAATCGAGCAGTGCATCAAATCAACAATTCAGAGGTAGGAAAATGAAAATGAATGTGTTTTATAATTTTGTTTTTAATAATTTGAGTCTTGTGAACTAAAACATTACTCAAACGTAATTTTAAATAATATTCCAAACATTGGAGGAGGTGGTCTATTCATTATTGTGTACATACGATGTGAGAAATTGTTATCAAATTGATTTTTGATTTGGTTTGTCGACGGTTGAGATTAATATACGGGCTGTTATTGATATGGGAACAGACACCCTACTCCTTTATAAAATTATTCATGAGATGATTTAGATTTTTTTTTTGGAACCATTCCAAAATTTTTTATTTCGAGGAATAAAAGTGGATAATTCAAAACAATCAGAAGGAATTTTAAAGAAATTTCCCAGTCAACACAAAATCGTATATGATGCAACATAAGATGCTAAAGTGGAGGCGATATACGTACAAATTGTATGGGGAAGTACCTATATGGCCTCCACTTTAGCATGTTATGTGACATCATATACGATCTTGTGCTGACTGGGTTGTTGATGAACGCTAGAAGGAATTGCACATAAAATTTCTAGAGAAAACCTGAAAATGACTCTTATTCCAAACACTGGCGATTTTGCAGAATTTTACTTAATTTTCCATCGGTTTTAAGTACGAAGGATCAAGATTACAAACGAATTCAAAATTCTATAGAAATAATTGCGCGAATAAAGCTAAAACGGCCATTTAAAAGCAAGAGTTCGGAATATAAGTCAAATTCAGGATTTGAGTCAAAACGGTACTAAGGTAAATTTTTTAAGGCAATTAATGAAGGAATTTATGAAAGAATTCCCACGGCAGCTCCTAGAGGGAATTGGCGGAGAATGCACCAAAGATCTTCCGAGAACTATTCTAGAAGAATATCGGAATTGACGGAACAATTTATAGGGATATTTCTGAAGAATGGTCACCAGTTAGCCTTGCGACTTTGATTCTTGTTTCGGCCTACGATGTTTTCGGGTGGGAAACTTTCTTGGCTCCCTGGGCATAGTGTCTCCATTGTGATTGTAACTCAAGATACATACTTACTCATGCAATTGGCATAGAAAAGCATTCAATTAATAACTGTGTAAATGCTCATAGTATGGAATATAGAGCCAATAAAGAAGAATTTTCGCAATTTTCGGGTGAATTTTCGCAAGTTTCAAGAACAATGCTTGAAATTTTGAGGGAAATACTATGGATATTTCAGTAGGCATTCTTGGTGGAATGTTTGAAAGAGTTCTCTGATTTTTTCAGCAAAATCTTCGAAGAAACTTCTGGAGATTTTTCCTTCCTCTGAGAAGAATCTCCGAATATTTTCTCGAACAAATTATCAAAATTAGAATTTTTATAAAACTTTTTGTACGAATTTGCATTAAACTAAAGCGCACCATTACCTCAAATGGCTGAAGATATTTATTAACATAACATTCATTTGAAGTTCTAATGAATATTGGCATTTCAGGACTATTTCCTAAGAAAATCCTATGTGTCCTAATAATAAACAGTGTCCCTTGGAGTGTCCTAATAATAGAGCTTTTTTTTAACAGTTAAGTATATTAGTTTAGTAGGAAATCGTAATAAATCAATGTTTGTTTACAAAATAACGTACACGCAAGAAATTACCCCTTAAATGTATGTGTACTTACTCATACTTTTCTAAAAAAAGCCTTTTCATTAAATTCATTTGATTCTAATGATTATCCTACATCCGACACATACCTTGTATTTGACAAACAACTGAATTATATGACTAATTGAAAGTTCCCCAGGCATTCGCCGACCAACTCAACGACCAACAGAAATGCTTATCAAGTTGGTGAAGAATGGCGTCCAGGCGATATTTTCCAACACACACTTAATCTTTTTTACCGGGCTCGGTTGTCAGATTACCGATTTCTCAACAGCTGAGCTCTCGGTACCCACCTCAGTGAAAAGATCAAATAATTACCGAGGTCTCGCTTCTCAGTTCTCGAGGGCAAAATGTCAGTTATTACTGAGCACTCGGTAATTAATACCGAGTGATTTGCAAAAAATGGTGCGGACTTCGGTAATGAAAAATACCGGGTAAACTGTATTTTAAATTCCGATTTTTCTTCGAAAATAAAGTAAGGAAACTCAAGAAATACGAGTGATTTTTGTTTATTATTTTATAGTAATATAGTTATTCATTATCTAGCATATAAGTAAACATTACAATTTTTCTATTACATTTAAATAACAAAACAGTGAGAGCGTGATGCCACCGCCGACCTAAATTACGACAAACGCCGCCGCCGACGAATGCAGTCATTTGCCTGGAAATTGAGAATATCAAGTTTGAATAATATACCAACTAAATAAAATGCTTGACTCTACCTGATCTATGTTCACTTTTGACTGGTGAAACATTCACACTGATTAGCCCTATTAAATAAATATGAAGGAAATCACTCGCGCAACAACTTCCTCGAAATTAATTAGATTGCACATCTCAAATATGGCGTCGCCGAGCTAACACTGTCGGTGATGGCATAACTTCGAGCTACACTGAGAGCTCGGTATTTATTTTACAGGAATCTCGGTAAAGCCCATTTATTTTTACTGAACGATCGGTATATTTTTGACAAGTACAAGGCAGTTTTCTTATAACAGATTTGTTCGGTAATTCATATTACCGAACATCAGTATATTATTTTGAACAACTGAGACATCGGTAAAAATAATTACAGAAATCAGTAAATTGATCACAAATAACTGAGCTCTCGGTTCAAATTTACTTTTACCGATTTAAATCAGTAAAATATATTACCGAGCTGGAATTCTGAATTTAAGTGTGCAGGTTTTTTTTTTCGCAAAATACATTGCTTTATCCGTCTGATGACAGGTGTCTATGCAATCAAGTACAAATTACTCCAAAAACCAAACAAATGAAGCAACCATCTCAAATGCAAACAAACATTTCAGCAATAAATTATTTATCATCGAACACATTTGTTTAATTAAAAAGAAAAAAAATGCAATAATAATCAAGAATAAAAACGAAAATCCATCGATTAAAATGATTTTTTCTACGCATATACTCCATAAACTGAACTTTTCAAAAGTATGTTTCAACTTTATAGATTCCATTTTGTAAACACATGTATTTAATGAAAATGCATTCTGGCGATAAGTCATTAATATCACACATACTTATTATGAGTACAACCCCATTGCAAAAATCCATGTGGGTTGGCACATGAATAGAATGGTCTTATTTTCTTGAGTGTACGACCGAATCGCAAAGTGAACCCTATTTGATTTAATGTGTAAAACAAGTTCTTACCAGAGATCAGCCAGTATCTTTATTAGACAAATATTTGAATTAGAAAACGAAGTTCTCACCGATCTACGTCGCCATGCCACCGCCCGCTGCTGACTGCAAACGGCATAATTGTCTTTACTTGAGAGGCTTTTCAGCTCTTGGCTAGCTCACCTGATAATTTCAAATGTATTCGCACTTAGAACCTTAACTGAAGGCTTAATTTAGGATTTCTATGCGCCTAATGAAAAATATTTCAAAGGTTTTAAATATAATGTTAAAGGCTTGTCATAAAACAAGAATAACTAAAAAAACCAAGATAGAAAATATCTCTAGGCTAGGTCAGGAACTTATTTTCAAACGAGTTGTTCGCTTCTTTACTAGGTTCTTTAGTGATAACCTGGGTGGTGCGAATCAGAGTCTATTATATAGAGTTGCGCAAAGAGGATCTTCTTACACTTATTCTGAATGATGCTCTTGTTATTATGTTGGCAACTTTCATATTTGTTCAACCCTTCAAGTGACTTCACGGGAGTGTTCACTTCTAAAGCTTTTTAATTCGATAACCAAGTCACCCACAGAGTGCAAAGACGTGAGTTTCTTGTTGCTACTTTATTGGGGGGTGTATTGAAGTTTTTTTTAAGCTGTTTCTAGAACCAATCTAATACATTTCAATTCATGCGTTTCAATTCGCCATAATAATCATTAGGCGATAACAATACTTCCGCCTTACCAACAAGCATTTGTTTACTTTGCACGATAGGTAGACGGTTTGACAGTTCAATAGGTAGATTTGGCTTCACTCTTTGCGCAACTCTATATAATAGACTCTGGTGCGAATAGAATCGATTTGGTTGTCAAAATGAAGCCAACACGGAAGAAAAAAGCTCCCCAAAATTGAGTATTTTTAAACTTACTTTTGAGTTATTTTTTCTCTTCTCTTTCATCCACTCTTTTGTTGTCAAAAACAAAAGAGCCAAACAATCCAACGACGCCAGTTCAATACGGGAAGCCAATTTTGAGTTTTATTACCTGAGGTCGAAATTGAGTGAATTAAACTTACATTTGGGTAAATAAATTTTCCGTTGGGTACTTTTTTAACATGGGAGTAAAGGCAAACTACTTCGACCCTACTTACTCAATTTTGGCTTCCCGTGGTTGGGATGTTCGAGGTTGGGTGAATTAAACTCACTATTGGGGAGTTTATTTCTTCCGTGAAAAGTTTCTATTGTGCCGGAGCCAAACATTGAAGATTGTGGTTATGTTCGTTTCTGATATAATATTGAGAGGTATTGTTATTATTTGGGGCAGAAATAAAAATAAACTTTGTTTGAGCTTTGGATTCTTTGTAACAAATATTATCACATTATATTTCGAATGTAAAATTGTTAGGAATGCAACTAAAAAGCACTCTTTACGAAGTTTCACGAGATTCCGCAGACAAAAACAAAAACTGACAACCGGAGACGAGCCAGCCTAGGGCTGAAAGTCTCCTTAATAAACACAAAAAAAAAAAAACTTGCAAAAACTTACTCGAAGCATACCCGGTGGCTTCCGCAAACGAACGTCAACCGAAACGATTCGCACTACAGATGGCACACCAATTGTTTTCTCGCGACGAAGAGAAAACACAGAATTTACACGACACGCACCGCACTAACGAATTATTTTTCTTGCTGTCCGGAGCAGAAAAATCAACTTTCACCCGCAGTATTCAAATCCGTACTGACGGGCGAAACAAAACACGCCCTAGGGTAGTTGTACCAGTAACAGCATTAGTGACTGTTTAGTACACATAATAGTACGGAATACGATTTATCTAATCCATATGTCAGCTATAAGTCTTTCTTCCCTACTTTTTACCATTAGCAAATTCTATAGATTATACCATAAACCTCAGATTATGTCACAAAATGTCGGAATCGGAAAACGGAAAACGGAATCGCTATTATAATTGATTCATGTTCCAATAACTTACTGAAGTTAAGGAAAATGTTGAATCCAGTGCACTAATATCATAAATTGACGTAATGAATATTGTTGTATAGCATAATGCTCACCATATTCAACACTTCAGTATGCGCGCTATTGTATTTTGTAGAACACTGCAATGCATGGGAAAAATGGAACGATAAAGTTTGTGATATGGATTAGTATGGAAATCTAATTTACTTTCAAAAAAAAATCTGCAAACACTTTTTGCAGAGGAAATCATCGGCAGCAAAATGTACCATTTGAATGCAAATCAATTGTGTTACTTTTTGTTCAAGGAACATGGCACACATGTGACATAATTTTCCAGAGTTACAGTTATGCGGTCACTATGCTCGCTGTTAAAAAACAACTTGGTAGTTTTTTCGGGATTTTTAGAACAAACTTTCAGATTTCACCAGTTTAGATGAAAGAACTACCAATTTGAAGACAATGTATGAGCTTAAATCAAAATATCAAAAAATGCAAATGTTACAAATATGCGATCAAGGGCGGACTACACATATACCATTTATTGGAGTAAGTAATATCGAATAGAAAACAAATATACAAATAACAAATATATGTCGAGTCAAGTACGAGACACTGAAGACGGCCTTACTGTTGAGGTCGAAATACGTATCTGTCAAGATACAATTAAGTGGTGGAATTCAATGGGATTGTATAAACTCGTCTTATGACAGGCAAATATATGTATTATTTAAACATTATTTTAATTAAAAAATAGTAAAGGACGACTTTTAACCAAGCTTTCGATTCAATAAATGCCATTAACAGTTTTACATCCAATTAAAAACAAATGGATGAGTAGCAATTGTGTCATGTGTCAGGCATGTGTCTCTTTTCCTCGCAAGTCAGTGAGAAAAAACGACGAAAATTGTCATTAGTTTAATTAAATAGTCTTAATTTATCACGTTTATTATTACCAGGTAAGTATCATTACTGGTACACCGACCCTAACTACTCTACCCATTCACAGTAAAACTGACATGACATGACGTCTTTCTGACCAAACGAAAGAGCGCCTGTCGCCGCCGTCGCTGCCGTCACCGCCATCGCCGGCACGAGAGAGTGAGTGCAGCCAACCATCGACGTAACGCTGCGCTGTAACACGCCGAATGCGTGAGTTCAAGAGAGCTCTGCCGCTGAACAGTGGAGAGTGTAAGCAATCATTATCATTGTCATCATCATTGGCAACACGCGTTGCGCTTTGAAAACACCACGTGCTCCTTGCCATCTAGAACCCATGGCTTAGAGATACAATATGTGCACTAGACAAAAGTGAATTGAAAGTCGCTCAAAATGAACTTCTCAACACGTTTTTTCAACTCACCTAAATTAACAGCAAGATGAACATGTCCAACTATCGACAAGCCAATAAAGTTGATCGTGAACCAGGTTTAAGCGGATTAGTAAAAAACTCCTAAGAGTTAAGCGGAGGCGAAAAAAATTTTCATAAATAAAAATTATCTAAATTAATAAAAAAAGAGTCGGGGTTTCCTTTATCACGATTAACCCTCAAACTGCCGGGACGAATCTTGACAACTTAAAACAGCTCGTTCTCGGTCAATTTTTAACTAAATTGCAAGCGGTTTCAACTGTGATCAAGGGGAATAGTAGTTCCAGCATGTAGATGGGTGAAATGCTCAGGATGACCGTCCCTCTTTTAGAGGGGGGAGTTTTGAAGTGTGGCATAATTCATTTTTTGAGCAAATGTTTAGTATTTTGAATTTTTTAACGTCGTAACAGGTGTTTTAGTATAAGTAATTAATGGTCAATGTGAATGGTTGACAACAATGGTCAAATAAACATAAATTGATCTCCGGGTGACCTTCCAATAGGTTCCGGAAACCCGGAATATCCGGTATAAAAGGCCAGCATAGAATCACTGAATATATCGGTCTTCCACCACCTCAAACTTCTCAGAATCTCATAGCTAACTTAGAAAACGTCATAGTTTCTTGGGAGGGTGAACTGGCCATTTGATGGCCATGGAACAGGTTCCTTAAACCCGGAATTTCCGGTACAAAAAGCCAACATAAGACAACAAAACAAATTAGGCTTCCGACACCTCAAACCTCTCAGAATCTTATAAGTAACTTAGAAAACGTCATAGTTTTTCAGTAGGGTAAAACTGGGCGTGCGATGGCCACGGAAAAGGTTCCGGAAACCCGGAATTTCCGGTACAAAAGGCAAAAATAAAACTTCATAACAAATTTGGCTTCAACCTCAATCCTCTCCGAATATCAAAAGTTATCTAGAAAACGCCTTAGCTTCTTGGTAGGGTGAAACTGGCCGTGCAGTGGCCATGGAACAGGTTCGAAACAGGAATCTCCGGTAGAAAATGGCTAACATAAAACTACAAACAAATTAGGCTTCCGACACCTCAAACTACTCAGAATCTCATGAGTAATCTAGAAAACGCCATAGTTTTTTGTAGAGTAAAACTGGCCGTGCGGTGGCCATGGAACAGGTTCCGGAAACCCGGAGTTTCCGGTACAAAAAGCCAACATAAAACAACAAAACAAATTAGTCTTCCGACACCTCAAACCTCTCAGAATCTCATAAGTAACTTAGAAAACGCCATAGTTTTTTAGTACGGTAAAACTGGCCATGCGATGACCACGGAAAAGGTTCCGGAAACCCGGAATTTTTGGTATAAAAGGCAAACATAAAACTACATAACAAAATTGGCTTCCGACACTTCAAACTTCTCAGAATCTCACGAGTAATCTGGAAAAGGCCTTAGTTTCTTGTTAGGGTAAAACTGGCCGTGCGATGGCCATGGAACAGGTTTCGGAAACTATGTTGGCCTTTTGTACCGTGAATTCCGGGCTCCCGGAACCTGTTGCGTGTTCATCACATGCACAGTTTTATCCTACCAAAACAATATGGCGTTATCTGGATTACTAATGAGATTCTGAGAGGATTGAGGTGTTCAAAGACCGACATATTTCGTGATTATATTCTGGCCTTTTATACCGGAAATTCCTGGTTCCCGGAACCTGTTCCATGGCCAGTTTTACCCTACTGAAAAACTAAGGCGTTTTCTAAGTTACTTAAGAGATTCTGAGGAGTTTGAGGTGTCGGAAGACTAATTTGTTTTGTAGTTTTATGTTGGCCATTATTTACCAGAAATTCTGGGTTTCTGGAACCTGTTCCATGACCATCTCATGGCCAGTTTTACCCTACTGAAAAACTATGGCGTTTTTTAAGTTACTTATGAGATTCCGAGAAGTTTGAGGTGTCGGAAGCCTAATTTGTTTTGTAGTTTTATGTTGGCCATTTTCTACCGGAAATCCCGGGTTTCCGGAACCTGTTCCATGGCCACCGCACTGCCAGTTTTACCCTAATAAGAAACTAAGGCCTTTTCCAGATTACTCATGAGATTCTGAAAAGTTTGGCTAATTTGTTTTGTAGTTTTATGTTGGTCATTTTTTACCGGAAATTCCGGTTTCCGGAACCTGTTCCATGGCCACCGCACTGCCAGTTTTATCCTACCAAGAAACTAAGGCCTTTTCTAGATTACTTATGAAATTCTAAGAAGTTTGAGGTATCGAAAGGCTAATTTGTTTTGTAGTTTCATGTTGGCCATTTTTTACCGAAAATTCCGAGTTTCAGGAACCTGTTTCATGGCCACCGCACGGCCAGTTTTACCCTAACAAAAAAACTAAGGCCTTTTCTAGATTACTCATGAGATTCTGAGAAGTTTGAGGTGTCGGAAGCCTAATTTGTTTTGTTGTTTTATGTTGGCCATTTTCTACCGGAAATCCCGGGTTTCCGGAACCTGTTCCATGGCCACCGCACTGCCAGTTTTACCCTACAAAAAAACTAAGGCGTTTTCTAGATTACTCATCAGATTATGAGAAGTTTGAGGTGTCGGAAGCCTAATTTGTTTTGTAGTTTTATGTTGGCCATTTTTTACCGGAAATTCCGGGTTTCCGGAACCCGTTCCATGGCCACCGCACGGCCAGTTTTACCCTGACAAAAAACTAAGGCGTTTTCTAGATTACTCATGAGATTCTGAGAAGTTTGAGGTGTCAGAAGCCTAATTTGTTTTGTAGTTTTATGTTGGCCATTTTCTACCGGAAATCCCGGGTTTCCGGAACCTGTTCCATGGCCACCGCACGGCCAGTTTTACCCTAATAAGAAACTAAGGCTTTTTACAGATTACTAATGATATTCTAAGAAGTTTGAGGTATCGAAAGGCTTATTTGTTTTGTAGTTTTATGTTGGCCATTTTTTACAGGAATTTCCGGGTTTCCAGAACCTTTTCCGTGGCCATCAAATGGCCAGTTTACCCTACCAAGAAACTATGGCGTTTTCTAAGTTACCTGTGACATTCTGAGAAGTTTGAGGTGTCGGAAAATTGATATATTCAGTGATTCTATGCTGGCCTTTTATACTGGATATTCCGGATTTCCGGAACCTATTGGAAGGTCACCCGGAGGTCAATTTATGTTTATTTGACCATTGTTGTCAACCACTCACATTAATCATTAATTACTTATACTAAAACACGTGTTACGACGTTAAAAAATTCAAAATACTCAACATTTGCTCAAAAAATGACTTATGCCACACTTCAAAACTCCCCCCTCTTAAAGAGGGAGGGTCATCCTGAGCATTTCACCCATCTGCATGCTGGAACTACTATTCCCCTTGATCACAGTTGAAACCGCTTGCAATTTAGTTAAAAATTGAACGAGAACGAGCTGTTTTAAGTTGTCAAGATTCGTCCCGGCAGTTTGAGGGTTAAACTAGCCAACGGAATGGCCGATTTGCAAAAAAAATCTTATGCTTTCAATCCGGTTTAAGTTCACATACAGAAAAGAATATATACCACAGCTCGAAATTCATGAGTATGTAAACATTTGATGAGTAGTAAGAGATGTTTGAATTTTAAAACGATCATACATAAATTGATCTAGAATGCGGAGCTGCAAACATTTGACATATTTGAATAGAAAACTGTTTAGAGCTTTTTGTGGGATATATTTACTTGTCGTACGAGTTATTTAGTATTATTCCATTTCATTCCACCGCTAGATTGTAATTTTACAGATATATATCTAGAACTTCGTAAGATCCTTTACAGTGTGTTATTCTTGACTTGACGTTCTAGGACTAATCAAGTCTAACTAAGTCGAGTCAAGTACGAGACACTGAAGTCAATATTTCTACTGAGATCGAAAAACGTGTCTGTAAAGTCCCAAATGAAGTCGTTAAATAAAATGTGATATTATTAATTCGTCTTATGACAAGTGCAATAATAGTATTTTATGAAACTAGGTGCAAAAATCAAGTTCATGATAAATTTGTACCAAAATAATTCAGTCTAATTTATTCATTCTTGCCAAAAATGTATGTCGATGCAGAGAACAATCATATTCCATATTATCGTGCCCCATTGCATAGCTCGACAAACCATCAAACTCACCCAAACTAATTGAGTAAAATGTAGTCATGTAACTTTCTGTTGTTGGTTTTCCATTTTACCATCCAAATTTGTAGTATAATGGAAAAATAGTATGGACAAATATGCCTTACACGAACTGTAAACCACTGTATTATGATCATGAATTTCAAAAAAAAAGTAGTGCCAGTTCTGAGCAAGGCAGGGTCCGTTCAGATCACAAATGATGATCTGGGATATCACTTTGCAGGTGGCATTTAGGATGGTGATCGCTCGAAAGCTCTCATTACTTCCTTCTAGTTCCCCGGTAGCTGGTCAGTTTTCTAGATTCTGAATACCAGTCTGTGAAGACAAGTGGATAGCTTTCCGGAGGGGCCCTCCTTAGCCGTGCGGTAAGACGCGCGACTACAAAGCAAGACCATGCTGAGGGTGGCGATCCGGGATCATCTTGATGAATTCAGTTCAGATATAATCCTTTTTAGCTGCATCGATGCTATTGGGCTGTTGGGTCTTCAATTTTCTTAAAGTTTGAGGCTGTTAAGTTTCCAACGTTCGCTGAACTGGCTCGCCTTCTCCGCTGCCTTGACTTTCACCGCTTGTGCTCTCAGAGGGATTTAAGTATTCCTTGAAGTGCCGCTTCCTTCTTCCGATAACGCGTAGCCTTTGCGGTATGCGTTAAGCTTCTGATAGAACTTACGAGTTTCTTCAGAATGGCACAGGTGTTCCATTTCCTCGCACTTCGCTTGTTCCAGGCAAAGTTTCTTTTTCTGGAAGAAGCGGCTCTGCTGTCTCCGTTTTCGTCTACAGCGTTCCACAATGTCCCTGATTCCTTGTTGCAGCGCGACCGCCCGCACTGCATCCTTCTTCTCCAAAATCTATCTGCACTCCTCGTCGAACCAATTGTTTCGTCAACTTTGTCACACATACCTAATATTGTTTTATACTGCGTTGCTAATGTCTGCTTCAACTGCACTTCAACAGAGGCCCCAAATGTACTCAAGAAAGCCCCATCGAGCTACCCTTCTTCCGCGACGCTGCTTTAAGATGCTGCACATTTGCAATGGAGACATCAGGTTGCTTCAGTCACTCTAGATTGTACCGAGGCGGCCGTCGTTACCGAACATTGTTGATGACGAATAGTTATGCTTGCAGTTTAACCATTCCTAGACAGTCGATGTTAATGTCAGATAGATCCTGATGTCGATAATGTGTGAGAAGTACCATCCAGAGCATGAAATATTCACTTTCATGAAGCACGTTCACTCCGACTTTTGACATTCGTGTTTTGATTATTCAAAACATAGAATGACTTACTCAGTTTACTTCTTCATAAATTCATTCAATTGATTACCATTGAGTATGGTAATTGCGCGCGAAAAAAAAACAAAATTAGCCTTGATTATATTGACATTTGGCGCTAAAAATGCCCCTCAATTGAACGTCGGGATTAGATCTATGCGTGTATTTATTTAAATCATCAAATATGTGTTCAGTTTTACGATTATTTAATAATTTGTGATATTCAAATAAATACTCACTGACCCATATTCATTCTGAAAATTGACGGTGCAGCGCCGAATATGAATATGTTCAGAAGTGAAGTGACAAAGAAGGCCGATGGGCTTCATAAAAAATAATCGAATATTTAAAGCTCTGGAACCATCCATCAATAAATTTGTTATTCTGTCTGCAGTGTTGACCTCCAAGTATACCGATATTGATTGGTGTGCTAAAAGAAGGTGCTAGGAATCGCCATATTATTGAAGCCGCGTAATTAATTATCCGTAGTCCGCTTTCAGCCATCAACCAGTGGGCGCTGAACTTAATAGTCTTTCTGAGACTCCTCCCCTGTCCAACCTGAGCAGAGCATTTACATGACCTATGATGATTTTGACGTATTGGCAAGCGCTTTCAATTTAGTTTGAGCTGTGCGTAGAATGCGTCCTTATAATATTCAGTGCTTCCGGGTTGGCTTGGACGATGATTATGCTATAGTTTTCGGATTTTCAACCTCTATGATCGGTTACCTCCGATCACGCTCCTTGCATATCGCCCATCACGTTGAAAAATGTTTCCAGCTTGCGTGTTGCCGCAGCTCTGGTGAATGGATAACTTCTAATCATTCGCACCATTGATCCTTCAACACACCTACGCTATTGATGCCAAATCCGCGTCTTACAGCACATCGACGTGTATGCGTGTCTTCGAGTAGAGTTGATTCAGTTCCCGAACCGAACTTCTGTCCTAGATCTCACCGAAATTCTTAGTTTTCGAATATGCGCCCTCAAATAGTCTTATTGTATGAGCCTTAAAAATAGCGACTAAGTACCCATGTTTTGACGACAGGGCTGCTGGTGGAAATGTCGAATAGGACCAAATGGTCAACAAAGCCGTATGATCTGTCTTTATGTTCTAATTCTATCGTTAGATTGCAGTGGAAGTTATCCAAGATCCACAGTAGTGACCATATGCCAATAGCCACCACCATTAAAAGTGGCTATCAAGAATCTGAGCCAGTTAATGTTCCTTTCGATCTCGAAGAACATTGACTGGCAAAAATTCATCGACGGTAAAATTGGTATTGAATCACTGATACTCTTCCACCTTTGGATGAATATCGATTCCTTCTGAGTTGATTCAAAAGAGCGCACTAGAAGCTCAGAAACGACGTGTTCCAAGTACATCTGTCATAAGAAGACCAGCCACTCCTGGATGGGATGATGAACCTAAGTTGTATTCTGAGAATCTGATCCTTCAATGCCTTTCGTAAACACGGAATCCGAGCTTTGAAGATTTTGAGGCTTGAAAAGAAGCTCAAAAATCTTCTCAAGGCTAAAAACGTAGCTACTGCGACGACGTTTTGTCGAGGACTATCGCGAAAACCTCAATGACAACACTTTGGAAAACGGTCCAACATGCGGAACCCATTTCCAAACGAGGAAGTGAATACTCCAACGATGGATATTCAATTTCGCAAAAAGGTCTGTCCAGATTCCGTACCAGCAGAACCGCTATTTCGAGAATCAATCACATCCCGTTCTTGGATGGGCCATTCTCAATGCTGGTTTTTATGTCTCTTCTTTCATCGAATAACTCTGCTCCGGGATGCGATAACATCAAATTCAATCTTCTTAAAATCTCCAGATATCGCAAAAGACGGTTACTTGACCTGTACAACTGTTTCGAGTACAACATCGTACCACCAGAATAGCGACAGGATAAGTAATAGCTAATAAAGCCTGGAAACCAGCGTCTGATTACAATTCCTACGACCGATTGCCATGCTTTCATGCATGAGAAAATTATTGGAAAAATGATCCTTTCAAGAATCGACCATTGGTTGAACAAAAGTCATTACTCTCAAATACTCAGTTTGGATTTCGTAAAGGTAAAGGAACAAATATTTCTAGCGTTGCTCTTCAGATATCAGCTGGCCTTTTGCAAGGAATTGGCTTCAGTATTCTTGATGAGGCGCTTTTGATTCAGTTTCCATAAGGTGCTGTCAGACAATCTGCACAGTAATGGATTGCCGTTATTTTGAATAATTTCTTGTACAATTTGTTGTCAGAAAACAAATAAATTTTACACTCGGCACTCTGACAACTTCAGAAATAGTTACATGGGTCATCCCCAAGGTTCCAAGTCCTTGCTTTATAATTTCTATTTAAAGATATTGACAATTGTTTGGAAGGACAATGCACGCTCAGACAACTTCAGATGATGCGTGGTCTCTCTAAGAGGTCCAAGTGCAGCTGTCTTGCAAGGACCATTACAAAGTACCTAGATAATCTGACTGTTTGCCAGACATTTGGGGATCGAGTTTCACCGCAAAACTCAGTTGTTGTGTTTACTAAGAAGCGCACTGCTCAACTGAAACTAAAGCTGTTGAATGATGACATCAACCAATCTTTATCTTCTAAATACCTTTGGGGTCGTGTTTGATTCTAAATGCCTGGAGACTTCATATTGAGTTTTGATAGAGAATGCGGAAAGGATCCATTTTCTACGTTCTATCTCCGACATGGTGGTGCTCACCCGGAAGACCTCATCAAACTCTATGAACGACTATTCTCTCTGTTTTAGAGTGGCTCCTTCTGCTTCCTCTCAGCGTGTTAGCCACCTTATCAAATTGAACGAATTCAATATCGTTGTTTCTGTTGCCCATGGCTGTATGCATTCAACGATAAATGAGCCTGAGGTGCTTGCTGGAGTCACCTTTAAAGCACCGTTACTAGACTCTCATTAAGAATACTAATCAAATGTGGAACAAGTAACACACTTGTCTTACAACTTCGATAATATGCTTGAACTGCTTCATCGGTCAAGATTCTTAAGAGTTTTCTCAACTCATATCGTCGATCTTTGTCTTCCATGTTATACTCCCCCTCGAGTTGACTTCACCAATGACAGTTTCTCAATTGAATACGAGTCATGAAACATGCTATTCAAGGAATACCAGATCATCTTCGAAATCTTTCAATTCCTCCATTTTTTCTGAAAATATAGACATCATGCAACAACAGATATTTCACTGGTGGTTCTCGCATTAACGGATCCACTGGCTTCAGTGTTTTCAATGTAACTTCAACCACCTTCCGAAAACTTCAGGAACCGTGTTCGTTTATGTTGCTGAGCTGGCAGCAATTAACTTCGCTTTAGGGATAATTTCCAATCAGCCGTAGACCATTTTCATCTTCTCGGATAGTCTTAGTTCTATCGAGGCACTCCGTCGATGAAACTTTACGCATCTTACTTTCTTACAAACATAAGAGAGCAGATGCGTGTTTTTGAAGATCATTCAAGATTACCTTTGTTTGGGTCCTTCTCACTGCTCAATCTACGGCAATGAGAAGGCAGACTCTGGCAAAGGAAGGTGAGGTTATGATAGACAATTCTCGAGCAACGAGTTTTTCATTAGTCCGTCAGAGTACTTCAAAGTTGGCAAAGAAACTGGACACACAACGAACTTGGACGGTGGCTATTTTCTATAGTTCCAAAATTTCTGGAGCGAGCGTGGTTCAGAGGTGAGGAATTAAGTCGAGGCAATTCGCGTGATTCGAGACTTGTCCAATCACTTTCACTAAACGCACATCTGTACAGAATAAACCTCGATAGCTAACTTATGTAGGTGCGGACCGGTTATGATGACATCGATCACGTAGTTTGGTTCTGCTCGAGAACGACGTCTCAGAGAAGCAATTATTGGATACCCTAGTGGCCTGAGGTAAACAACCCTTCCAGGAGATAAGAGGTGTTTTGGGGATCGTGATGGTCTATCACCATTTATAGTTTTCTTTGTTCCTCTGACATAAAAGTCTAATACTTTGTTTTTTCTTTCTTCAAAGTTTTTTTTGTTTTGCTCCTGTCTGTCTGTCCCGTAGAGCGCCGTAGCTCTGGCCGTCCGGAAGATGCTCCATTCGAACCATTCTTCGAGCACGACGACACACCACATCGTCCCCGACAAATGACGGATGAGCTCTAAAATTCCTTGATTATGATGATTCCCTGATTCAATCCTAACTCCCGTCCATCCTTAAACATTGTAAACCTAACCTCAGTCACCACAGTACGTTGGCTTATTTCCCTCTCTACTAATTTAATAATAAGATTTTGTCGATTGTACAGATCTCAAAGAAAGTGGCTCCGTAAATTGTTATAACGCCTGAGCCTACCAAATAAAAAATTGGAAAAAAATATTTCGCTAAATGGGATTTGAGGCAATAGAAATATGTACATTATACTGATGGAATCGGTTTCAGACATAATTTCAATATGTCCAAAACTCCCAAAAATTCATCTCATGCTCATCTTCCTGAATAGTGAAGTTGATATGTCGAGGATCCGCAGAACTATAAATCGTTTGAGAGACTGGAGAACCAGGCAACATGGAACATTACCGGATATGGCCAATGATTCAAAAAAGCATCTTGCTGGGTCTCAGGCTAATCTAATTCATTAATTTTTCTGAGAAACCAGTTTTGAAACACTTTCGAGCGAATCGGACAAATTTTAGAAATTTCTTTAGTTTTTCTTATTTTCAAATCGTGAAGCTTGCTTCGTCGCAAGATGGGTTTCGAGCTAATCGTAATTTGTCCATTTCTCTGTGAACCAGGTTCCGGAACACTTCGGCGTGGCCAATGTATCCAAAACCTCTCAAAATTAATTCATTCAGGGTCGTTCAACAATGATGTCACGGTTTTAGGGGGAGGGTCAAGATGTTGTGACAGACATGTACTAGGTATACAAAAAGCGTGTCAGAGGGAGGGTAATGCAATCCAAAAGTAGTGACGTCATATTTGATCGCCCTCATCCTATCTTCACTCATCCTAAATCACGAAGTTTGATATGTCGCAAATGGGATATGAGCTAATCGAAATTGTCCACTTCCTGAGTAGGTTTGAATCCAAAGGAGAATGAGAAAATCTCACTTATTATGCTGTATACACTGATGAGCATACCGTGAGAACGTTTTTCGCATTGTTACGATAATGAACTGATTCGGGGGCTAAACCCATGATAAATTTCTTTTAATAAGCCCCTATTACGGGAGCACTGGTTCTGATGATGCATTCAACTTGAAATGCTGTGCAAAAAATATAGTCTACATGAAATGAGCGAGAACAAAGCGTTTTTATCAAACCCCGTCGCTGGTGGTAAGATGTCGTAAATCCCGATTAATCGATTAGATTCTAATCGATTACTCTTGATTCTTGTCGATTATTATCATTAATCATTGTATAGTAATCGATTCAAAATTAATCGATTATCACAACGATGAGATCATCGTCAAAATAATCAATCAATTTTCGACATCCTTAGATGTCGTAAAATTCTGATTAATCGATTAGTAACTAATCGATTACTCACGATCATCTCGATTATTGAATCGATTAATCGTTGGTAATAATCGATTCAAAATTAATCGATTATCACAACGATGAATCGATTAATCGAAGTAATCGATTAATTTGCGACATTCTAGCTGGGAGCCACTATCCGAATCAGTTTTTCCAACTTGTATAATACAAGTGCGATAGTTTTGTTCCGATGAGTATGACCAGGCTTGACAAAACTCCTCAAACTCCCTAGAGTCAAATAAATCATCATCCAAAATGCTGCCTTCACATCCTACAATTGAGTGGAAGCGTAAAAAAGAGGTATAAAAACAGAGTGAGGAAAAGCGACAAAAACACATGTGAGTGAGGTCGTCGGGCGAAGAGCACCATTGATCAAGGAGCTAGACTTTACTAAGGTGGCGAATCATCGCTGCGTGCCGCTAGTTCTCTTTTACTTTTCCACTGATCTTATGCTGCGAAATGGTGAGTTGACATCTGGCAGGGCGTCAACATAGCTCTGTCCTCACGAGTTCCAATACTCCTTCCAGGGTCTTGATGACAATTGACCGCCAGCTAAGGGTTGCGTACTTAGCTGGTAGTGCAACTCGGGCACTGTTGTCCTTCTGACATCAGCTAGAGGGAGGTGCGTCCTGTGGGTCTGCCTAGGATGTGGTGGGTTCGACAGTGGGCTCGTTGAACTCCTATAAAAAGCTACTGTGTCCCTAAGCAGGCCCTATCAAAGCAACCGTGTGCCGCTCAAGCACTCAACCTAGTCCTGGTGTTGGGTGGGACTTTAAACAAATTTGACCCGACTGACGAGCGTCTGTTCCAAGAGTGCGGCTCCAACAGCGTCTTCTCCCATCCATCGGCTGAGTATGAAATCTATTCCCCAGGCTATACTAAGAGGCAGCCCCATCCCGGTGGATAGGAACCTTGGAGCAACAACCTACTGTTCCCGAAACATCAATTTGTTCGAGAATCCGATAATGAAAGAATACGGACTGATTTCGGCAACGACTCTTAACGCGAAACAACGGACACGAATAGGAACATGGAACGTTTAACCTAAGCCCAGCAGGGTAAATTGGCACAACTTGCCAATGAGGCACGCGCATGAAGCTTGAGATCCTGGGACTGGAGTGAAGTCCGTTACCAAACTTTAGAGAACACAGAACGCCGTCGGGACAAGTTCTGCTATACTCTAGTTTACGAGGTGAACGGCTCCCCGGCATCGCAGAGTTGGCTTCCTACTAGCGCTCAGGCACACTCTGCGCTTGAAGTGGGAACTATAAGTGAAAGGATAATCGTTGCCAGATTTAGAACACGGGTCCGAAACCTTACCATAATCCAGTTATGCGCCAAGATGCCGATCTGCAAGACAAAGAGAACTACTACAGTCAACTCAATGCCGTCGTAGAATCCGAAGGGTGATATCAAGATCTGTTTGGCGACTTCAATGCGAAAGATCGGATCCGAAAACTCGAACCATGAGGCGCATTATGGGACGCCATGGTCTCGGAGAAATGAGCGAAAACGAGCTGTTCGCAGAATTTTGTGGAATAACGACATGGTGATCGAGGGATCGCTCTTCCTCATCGACCGGTTCATGGTCGAGGGTCTCCCGTGACGGCTTTACAGAAAATCAAATCGACCACATCTGCATCAGCCAAGGAAAGAGCCTTCTTGATGTACGGAATAAAACGTAGTGCCGATATTCTGATCATCACCTCCTCATCGGCGAAATACGCCTGCGCATTGCCGGATTCGTCGGCAGGAGGAAAGAGTTGGACGATTCAACACACGCCAACTGAAGATGCCACGGTGAAACGGTCCTTCGCTGAAGAACTGGAGCGCGTGCTGCAGATATTCGGAATGTGGCGGCGTGAAGACATGGACCGCCATCAAGAATGCTTTCATCACCACCAGCGAGAATAATCTGGCCACCACCAGCGAAATAATCAGCGAGTCCCTTTACTTGGTATTCATTGACTGAAAGCTGACCGTCTCAATCACGAGAATATGGGGCGCCCTGAGACGCAAGAGTTCCTGAGAAAATCATCGGCCTCATCGAGGCACAGCATGAGCCTTCTCGTGTGAGTGCTGCACAATGGGGTCTTGTCGACCCCTATCCGGGTTGCTATGTGGTGTGAGCAAGAGATTCTATCACCGTTGCTTCCTCATCGTAATCGCGAGATTCTGGTAGATGCGATTGACGTAACCAAACAGCGGGCTGTTATGGCAGCCTATAACCATGGAGCACCTAAATGACTTCGAAATGCGGATGATGTTTGCACTCCTCGCGCAACGGCGCTCTGATAATGAGAGGCTCAACGACCTTGCCGAGCGCTCCTCTCGGCGGGTTTAGTATCAACGTCAACAAAACCAAATCTTTGGATGTAAACATGGTAATCCTTCCAGTTTCACGGTAGCCGGGCAACCAGTGGAGAAGTGTTGAAAGCTTCCAATATCTTGGTAGCCAAATGGCGTCAGACGGCGGTACCAAGATCAACATAGCACCGGATCAAGAAAGCAGAGCTGCCTTTGCGAGTTTAGAAATATCTGGAAAACAGCAGATAAGTGACGCACCAAAATGCGAATTTTCAACTCTAACGTGAAATCTGTGCTGTTATACGCTAGCGAAACATGGTGTATCAGTGGAGACTCAACGGCTGCAGGTGTTCATTAACAGATGCCTGCATATAATTCGGCCTGTAGCCTCACAACTGATTTCAAACAACGAGCTCCATCGTCGTTGTCACAGAGGCCGATAGCAACAGTGGATCGGGGGGGCTGGGTCGGCCACTCTACGTAGGGCAGAACGAAATCTAAACAAGCATTAGACTGGAAACGGGACATCGCAGCAGAGGCAGACCAGAGGCTCACGGCGGAAGCCTCAATAAAGAAATAAAAGTCGTAGAAATCTAACCTGGCAACAGGTTAAAGCGATACCGGGCAACGCTCAGGATGGAGATCTTTCAAGTTCATTTTGCACCGGAGGTGCTGGATCCATAAGTAGTAAGTAAACTGATCTTACTACACGTCATCTTGGTCATCTTGCTTTCAAAATCTTGGCTTCAAAACCATGAATATGATTTGTCGCAAGATGGGCTAGGAGCTAATCGTAATTCGTCCCACTTCCTGGGGCAACCAGGTTTCCGGATCTGAACCATATCCTGGTGGATGGACTAGCACTAGATAAAAGTTCAAATCAAATTTTAAGAGCAATAGATAAGATATTTTACCTTTTACTGTATGTTTAGTTCACTAATATAAAATAGTTTTTTTTTGTTGAGGCGAGAAACACGCGTCCACTAATGTGAACTTTTTGGGAAACCCCTATTTAATATTACGCGTCAAAAAGGCTGGAAAATCAATTGATGATAACCAACTAGGCATTATGACGCGTCTTCCAGATCAGGTGAGATGGTTGATAATAACCACTTTTTGGGATTTATGGTCAAAACCTCTTCCGGTTGCATGTATGACTTTTAGTAGACTTCGTTTATATAATGCAACACAATTGCAAAAAAGATGCACTGATGTTTCACGTTCCATGTTCAGAACGACATATATCACTTTGGACCAGGCCTATATTTTTAAATGATATCTAATCAGACGTGCCCATTACTAGGCCCGTGAAAATACTTAGAGCACGTTTGTTTAGTTCGAGTAGCCTTCTTGTAATTATGACGTTAGGCACAATAAAACTTTTGATTGACCACATGTTGACGTTTGTCATCACCTTTGTTCTTCCCATCTTTTGGGTTCAATTTTTATCGTACAATACGATACTTCACAGAAAGGCTCTGGGGCCAATAAACTGTAAATTGGAACCTTGTTTTTTGCTTATTTTGATAAAATAGTTGCGTTCGTTTTAATTTAAATATAGTTTTAGTTCAAGTTTAACGATTTATTTATAGTTCGATTCAATGAGTGTAGCTCAATATTCGTAGCACGACTTTCGGTGTCAATCCTGGAACAAACCCTATTGAATGTCCCTACTCCAGATGGTCCCCAGCATGCTTACTATCAAGGGCCACATAGCAATTTTGGACTGTTGAAGCGGCCGCCTGATGATGTCAATATTACTGTTTCTGCTCTTTCGACTTGAAAGGATGTTTTTTGCATCGCTATCCTTTTGGATCAGTTTGCAGGAAGTATTCCTAAGCTATTTTCTAAATAATCAAATGGTCGGAGGTCTGCTAATTGCCAATGGAAAATCATCCAATTTTCGCAAACAACACCAACGTAATACTAACTCGTATTAGTGATAGATATTTTCTATCAATAAGCGCAAACAGAGTTATATGAATATTGATAGTCTAAAGTCGCTTGGCCCTTGTCCCCTATAAATTGTCACGCAAATAACGATAGCATGTTTTATTCTTCTTATTGGCATACATCCCACACACTAGGACAGAGCCGCCTCGCAGCACAGTGTTCATTAAGCACCTTCCACAGTTATTAACGCGAGGTTTCTCCGAGGTTACCATTGCATTCGTATATCATAAGGCTAACACGATGATAGCTTTTATACAGGGAGGTCGAGACAATTTCCAATTCGAAAATTGCCTAGACCGGCATCGAATCGAACCCAGCCACCCTCAGCATGGTCTTGCTTTGTAGCCGCGCTCTTACCGCACGGCTAAGGCCCTTGATAGCATGTTTAAAAGTGTTTTAAAAGGTAAAAATTTCACAGCGTTGCTCTAATACTTTGTAAATTGTTAATTACTTAATGCTGTCCAATTTTGTCCCAGGAGCTGGCCAAACGGTAAAATCAAGCTTCGCTGAACAAAGGCGAAGGTGGTTACGTAAACGCGCGTGCCGCGATCGTAGCTTTCAGTCCGCAGTGTATACCACTCGCTTGCCGGTTGCACAAACATGGCAAGGAGAAGGAAGCTGGCAGAATGAGTCTCGTATACACCCGCCCAAAGGATACCTCACATACTTGAGTAAACTCATTTATTTATTCAGACTAAGGCGCGAATGGCCTGTGCGGTATTAAGAGTCTTCTCCATTCCGGCTCCGGTCCGCACAACCCGCAGTCTACGGAGGTCCGCAAGTCATCTTCCACCTGATCGATCCACCTTGCCCGCTCGCACTCGCCTTCTTGTCCGTCGGATCGTTGTCGAGAACCATTTCACTCGAGGTTTCCGACATTCTGGCTACTGCCTGGCCCACCGCAGTCGTCCGATTTTCGCGGTGTGAACGATGGATGGTTCTCCCACAGCTATCAACTCGTGGTTCTTCTTCCTCCACGTACCGTCCGCCATCTGCACCCCACCATAGATGGTACGCAGCACTTCCTTTCGAAAACTCCGAGTGCGCGTTGATCCCCACGAGCATCGTCCAGGTCTCGTGTCCGTAGAGGACTACCGGTCTAATAGGCGTTTTGAGATGTCAGTTTGGTACGGCGGCGAACTCTATTCGATCGAGCGTCTTGCAGTCAAAACATGCGATTTCCAGCCACTATACGCTCCAATTTCTCTGTGGTATCATTTCGGCAGTCACCAGTGAGCCATACAAATTCTTCTACCACCTCGATTTCACACCACCGATGCCAACTCGGGTGGGTGGCTCACATGTCTTCTCTTGAACCTCTTCCTATCATGTACTTCGTCTTCGACGTGTTGATGATCGTCCATCCGCGGCTCCCTCTTCAGTCTGATGTAGGCTTCCTCCATCTTCTCAAGTTACGTGCCATAATATCTATGTCGTCGCGAAGCCAAATAGCTGGACGGACTTATTGAAAATTACCACTCGTGAATCCTTCGTATTACCCTTCCAAAGCGTGTTGAATAGCAGACACGAAAGACCATCACCTTGCCGTAACCCTCTGCGGGTTTCGAAGGGCTCGAGAATGCCTGAAACTCAACTACGCACATCACCGATCCATCGTCGCTTTGATCAACCGTGTCGTTATCCGGAAATCGGTTTTCGTGCATTGGCTGCCATAGCTGGTCCCGATCGATTATCATATCGGCTTTGAAGTCGATGAATAGATGATGAGTGGGCGTTGTATCGCGGCACTTCTGCAGTACTTCTGGCAGCGTTCGTTATAAAACCGCCTGGTACTCCCACGAATTCCTCTGCAATTGGTGCTAGTGACGGCATAAAATTTGGGAGAGTACCTTGTAGGCGGCGTTCAGCAATGTGATTGCGCGGTAGTTGCTACAATCAGCTTATCGCCCTTTTGTAGATGGGACATGCACTCTTCCATCCACTGCGGCAAAACTTCCTCCTTAACCTTGATAATGGCCCAGCACAGCGCTCTAGCCAGTACCCTCACCACTATTTAAATAGCTCTCCTGGTAGTTGGTCAACCCCAGGGCTTTGTTGTTCTTCAGCTGCCAATCTCCCTGGTTCCTGGAGATCCGGAGCCGGTAATTATGTCCGCGCGCGTTCCCCAGGTTTATCACCATACCGCCATTTTTGTCTGCCAGATCGCCATTCAGGTGTTCTTCAGTGCTGCCGCCACCTTTGGATCACCTCACGCTCGTTCGTAAGAAGGTTCCCGTTTATGTCCTACACATATCAGGCTGTCACGAGCTCTTACGTGAACGAGTTCAACTTCGTAGAACTTTCGTGTGTTATTAGCGCGGTACAGGCCAGTCTCTTCACGGTCTCGATCTTCCTGTTGGCGCTTTTTCCTCCGGAAAATCAGTTTGTCTGTTCCGCGCCTGTTTATAACGTGCCTCGTTCGCCCTCGTAGGTGCTGTGCAATCGCCCATGCACTGCATTTTCTTCTACTAACTGCTCACATTTGCCGTCATACCAGTCGTTTCTCTGTTCCCTGGGGCACCGTGCCAGTCAGCGGTTGCGGCTACCAATGGCGGATCGAATATCTCCAGTCATCTTCAATGAGATGAAGGCGCTCACGAGCCGTTCATTTGAGCCGGTTCGCGAGAAGGAGCGAACGAGCACGACTCTATAATTTTGAGCCGCGGCTCTCGAATGAATGGTTAAAACGTAAAGTGGTAATAGCTTAAAATAACGATAGCTAGTTCTCATTCAGTCGTTTAATTTGGTGTTAAAGAAAGGTTCACACCTCTAGAATCTTGCTAACGGATTTTTTTCGTCATCATCAATTCTGTTTGAATACATGGTGGCAAATTAAATGTCCGATGCCTTTGGGACCCATGATCTGGCATTTAGCATCAGTAACTGTAGCATGAAAATTAAGTGCAGATGGATTGTAATTTTTGCATGCGCTAAAGTAGATCACAATGCTTAAATTAATTAATTGTAGTTAAGGAAGCATTACACCTCGGCAAATTTTCCGAACAGTTTTGACTATGTTAAAAACAGCCAATTTCATTTCTGTTCGGAACCCTATCAAAAGCCTTGATCCTGCCGTTTTGATAGGAAAATACTAGGAGAAGATGCATTTGCCGAAATCATCAAGAAACTTTATTGCGACTGCTTGCAGGCTTGATTAGGCGATATGGAAATTAGCAATAATTCAAAACTAAAACTAACGACAGTCATAGAATTGGCTTAATTTGATCATCAAATGATTGATGTAGTCTCAGCAAGATTCTAGATTCAAATGAATCATCGATTAATACTACAATTATCGAAGGTGACAAAAACTTCATGAATCACTTGTCGGGAATGAGCGTTTGATCTTATATATGTAGAACGACAAAATTTTACGCAGAGTGAAACAGAGCAAAATATACCTTCTCACAGTTTTCTGATTCAATATACAAGTTTAGACGAACTTTGACTGGACGAATTTGAATTTGTAAACAGCACTTAAACATCGATAAAAACAGAGATATAAAACAGTTTGCTTTATGCTTCATTCAAAAAAAACTTTGTAACGAGTCACTGAGCCACTCAAGTAGGTCGCTATTCAAGTGAACGCTTACTAGGCTCGCCCCTCTCTATTTGAACCATTTTGCCCATCACTAATCTTCAAGAGACGCTGCGCTAGCTGCTCTTCCGGTTAGGGGTCCACTTAGCTGCTGCGCGATATTCTTGGGCTAGTCTACCGTCATAGCCGCCCAATATTAAGCGAAGTCCGCTCGACGCGTTTGCACAGTCGAGTTTTCAAACGCAGGATCACGCAACGAGGTAGTGGTCGGATTCAGATATTCCTTCGGGTAAGTGGAGCTCGTGAAATGGAGAAGAATTTACCGTCGATTAGAACGTGGTCGATTTGGTTGTTTCTTGGTTGATTACGATCTCCGGCCTGGCCTTATGGATATTTTGCGGGAAAGAAGGTGCTTCGACTACCATTCCGCAGGGGCTGCGGTTTATGCATCGTTGGCCGTTGTCATTCGATACGGTGTAGACTATCCGGTCCGATGACCGGTCTACATTTCCCTTCCTACCTGCGCGTTCATGTCACCGTGATGGATTTTGACGTCCGCGGGCATCCATCGTATGTCTGCTCCAGCTGTGCGTAGAACGCTTCTTTCTCGTCGTCGGGTCTCCTTCGTGTAGGCGTGCACGTTGATGATGCTATAGTTGAAACGGCCTTTATCTCAGCTTGCACATCCTTCCATTGATTGGCTGCCACCCAATCACGCGTTGGCGCATCTTAACACTGAAGCCGGTTCCCAGCTCGTTGGTGGTGCCACAGCTTGGTAGAAGGTAGCCGCTGATGCCCGCTTTCCACACTTTCTGTCCTCGCCAAATTCCTGCAGCGCACGACGTCGAAGTTGCGGGATGTAATTCGTGTAGATCATCCTGTCGCAACCTGCGAAACCAGCGACTTGCAGTTCCATGTTCCAAGCTTCAATCGTGATCCTTATTCGTCGCCTAGGTCTTTGCCGTTATATCGAGTCGCATTCCTCTTTATTGTTCGTAATTATTGGTTTTCCAGGCGGCTTATTGGGCTAAACCTCCTGTCTCTGGAGGGCCATCGTGTCAGGGCTGTTTAGCATCCTAACGCCAGGACTTGGGCTTGTGCGCGGCAACACGGTCGCTTTGTGGAGCCTACTTGCGGATACATGCAGCTTTTATGAGGGTTCAACAGGGCCACTGTCAAACCCCTACACATCCTAGCAAACCCCACAACTTCGCAGATGACCTGGGAGGGATCAATCAAGCCCTTGGACATAGTCCCTGCTGCCCTGAGGTAAATCTGCATTCCGAATATCAATTGTATTATCTGAAACCTTCTTAATCTATATTGGAGCAAGGAAAAAATTTATTCCGTTCAGTATTTTCAGTGATTAAAATACGTTGCTTGATAATTGATCAAGTGTTTCCTGGAGTTGATTATCTAGCTATTTTCAGTTGATTTCCGAGCCCCTTACTTATTTTGAGAATAAAAGCCCCTGGCGGAGCAGTGTGAAGCATTAATCTTACATAAGGCTCAACAATTAGCTCTAGCCGAGTCAAGACGTCGAGTCAAGTACGAGAACACTGAAAAGTGACCACACAGATGTAGTCGAAATACATCTACAAAGATATCGAAATATTGGTGGAATTAAATGAAATTACTAACTCGTCTTAGAGGTCGTTTAAATATGATAAGAAAATTGCTATTTTTATAGACGGGCAATAACATCGAAGTATTGTTTATGTTGTACTATAGTGATGAATTTCATTATCTGATTATCAATTTCCACCTTATCGGCCGACGATTTGAAATCGACGAAAACAAATTGACGCAAAATCGTCGCCAGAATGGCCATAAGATTCTGCAATCAACTGATGAACAATTTTATATACTCAATAATCTACTATTTCCTAAAATTGGCCCTGTTTTAATGCAGATTGACTATTTCTAATAAAACTAACATAATTTAGAATAAAGATGTTACGATTTGATAGTGCCTAAAAAATGGTCAGGTTTGTCTGAAACAGACAATAACTTACCATCATGCTTTATATCGCTTCAACAACATAATAATTCAAACTTGATAGAATACTTCGACCGCAATAAAAAAAATTAATCATAAAACATTCTATGTAATGCTTAATTTATTTATTTATTTCATCTTTGGTTCAAACACACACAGACTGTATCTTTAATCCTATTTTTGAAGAGAAGCTATTTATTTATTTATTCAATCAAGGCCGAAAGTGCCTGTGCGGTATTGAAGTCTTCTCCATTCGTCGGTCCATGGCTACGTCGCCAACCACGCAGTCTGGAGTGTGATTCCACAGTCGATCCACCTGCCTGCTGCGCACCCTCGCCTTCTGTGCTGTGGATCGTGTCGAAACCATTTCTGGTTGTCCACTTGCTACGTGCCCATGTCACAGTCGTGATTTTCGTGGCACATGGATGGATTTCCACACTGATGCAATCGTGGTTCATGCCTCTCCACGTACCGTCCGCCATCGTACCCCACGCTTGGTCGCAGCATTTTCTTTTCGAAAACTCAAGTGCTTGGTCCTCCACGGCATCGTCCAGGTCTCGTGTACGTAGAGGACTTCTGGTCTAATTAACGTTTTGTAGATTGTCAGCTTGGTACGTGCGAACTCTATTCGATCGGAGGTCTTGCAGTCCAAGTACAATACGATTTCAGCCACTATGCGTCTCCGAATTTCTCTGCTGGTGTCATTTACGGCAGTCACCAGTGAGCCCAAGTACACAAATTCTTCTACACTCGATTTCGTCACCACCGATGCAAACTCGCGTGGTGGCTCATTGTCTTCTCTTGAACCCTCTGCCTATCATGTACTTCGTCTTCGACGTGTTGATGACTAGTCTCGATCGCTTTAAGCAGAACAAGCCTTACTAACATTATAATCAAACATATCAAATGACAATGTTCAAATAGTAATTGTTTTCTGTATAGACCAGCTGTCAGATGAAATATAAATAAATAAATAAATATCACAGCATCGTTAAACAATCTACAAATATATGTCAATGGTTTAGTGCCGTAAGCAGGCGGTGCTAGTTAGCAACATTGATTGCGAACGGCGGCTAGGTGCGTGAAGTTGATTTCCCAGCACGGTACCAGTCAATTTATCACGGATCTTCAAAATTATAAAGTCGTTGTAAATACGTTCATGCTTTGAGAGTGTTTGCGCAATGAGCGTAACTGTGCTCATACGGTGGCAGGTTATCGGGATTGGTCCATGGCAGCTGTCGTAATGCGAATCTGACGAAAGTTTCTGGATCTATCTATGCGTGATGCATGAATCGCATGGTAAGGAGCCCCATTTGAACTCCGTACCTCAGAATGCTGTAGATCGGACCAATGAGCAGTATAATGTTTCAGAGCATAAACATCATCGAATTGTGCGAGTTAGCGGCGCAGAAGCAGCATAGTGTTGGCTTTGAGATTGTCTTTGAGATGTGCTCGTTGAACCGAAGCTACTGTCCAAGAGTAAGGCCAGATCCTTGATGGAGTTACTCATCAAGCGGTGATTGGTCCATCGAATAGTCAAATCTGATTGGTGAGTGAACAGGAAAAAGTAATGATTCTGCATTTGGTGCGTTGTTCATCTCCTTTATCTGACAACACGATGATACGCCTACAATGTCGGCTTGAAGTGCACAAAGCAGTCTGACTTCCGACTGTAAATTTTCAGGTCATCCGCAAAGCCACGACGTGTAGCTGATCGCAAACGTCGTTGATAACAGCGCAAAATTAAGGTCTAGGTGACTCCCTTGGAACGCCAGACGGAATCTCAAATTCATCGAACTGCGTCACGAACCTCGACAGGCTTTCTTGAAGTCCGCGAATGAATCCAGTTGACGATCCACGACGAGTAGACAGAGCGGTTCAGTTTCAAAATACAAGATCATGCGGAACTTTATCAAATGCTCTCGAAAAGTCATACACACAGATCTACTGTTCCGCTTCGATGTACATCCAATAACACTATTGGTGAAGTTCATCAAATTAGAGATAGTCGAACGTTTTGCATGAATCCATGCTGAATTAGATATAACGGATTTAACGGCTGGATAAAGCTTGTCAGTACAACAGTCTTTCTAGTACTTTGGCCAAACAGTTAGGATGAAATGGTCGATACTTTTCCGCCTGATATGTTGCCGGACTTTGAAGATCGGTGAATTGATGCGTGCTTCCAGGCAATCAGGGAACACGCCTATCCGCGAGTGATCGGTTGAAATTGTCAGGGCTGGGACGCCAGCGAGGCTGACGTTTTTATGAACGACGGTGGAATTTGATCTGGACCAGGTCCCTTCGAAACGTCAACTGCATTAAGAGCTTAAAAACCGTGTCAAAACTGAGGTTTGCTACGGTAGATGGATGCTTGAAGCTTCGAACTCATCAATATTATTGTGGCGGTGAATGTGTCTGACTCAACACTGTGAAAGAATCCAGCAAACGATTCGCAGAAGTGTTGTGCGGAAGAATTATGATTACGCAGAAGACGTTATTCGAATACCAGCTGACCTTTTGCGAGTATTCACCAAAAGACCAGAACGATGAAGGGTTCTTTTGAGGTTCCGTTGCATTTGTTCAATATACTCAGGAAACGAACTTCATGCACAGCTGTATACTAGCTTCCACAAATTGAACAATACTATTCTCAGTGTCCTGAACGAAAATAACGTTTACGGGCCTTGCTAGACGGTTCCTAGTCTGCGAGCTGCAGGTTCCACCTTATGGTTGTTGGCATTTTGAGACTTATTCGGGTTTTCAGCGGGACATTGTCACGAATTACTTGTAAACATTGTCTAAAAAACAGTCACAGCATCATCCACCGTTTCGAGGTTTGATAAACGTCCAGTCAATGAGTTAATCTGCGTTGATTACGTCAAAGTCAACATCGGCGAGTTATATTCATTCCGACGCTGAGATTGCATTGCAGGAGATTACGTCTTCAGAGGACATTCGAGCGTCAAAACAAATGCTTGTGGTAGATCGACTCAAAATGGCAGGTGATTCAAACGTTCAATTCGATCAAAATCATGACGAAAACTGATCGAAGCTCTACCATTTCATTAACAAATCATTGATTTGCTGCAATCCTGGGGTAGTAAAGACTCAACTACAAGTTCTTGTTCCGACGAGGCGTTGAGAAGCAGAAACCCGATACTTCATCATCGAATTCAGCCAAATTAGAGAGGTTGTAATCGCCCATGCATCCTGGTATCACGAGGGTCAGTAACTCGAGGAGACGCACAAGGGATTCACCGTGCTTAGCGTAAATATCGCGGGACTGCGCGTCTTAATATAGATGCAACATGACAGATGGACTCATGTGGTAGCATTTCACAATAACTTGTCTCAAGATCATCGCTGCCTTCAAGAAAACGGCTTTCAATTCAGCTGGGCTCTCACTGCGATTAGGACACCTCCTCACGCTGAAATACATTGGTGCAGGTTTTCTATCGCATCAGGTAGAAAGGGACACTGTAGTGTATTCTCATTCTCCTTCGGGCCGAGGAAGGCTTGAAGATAGCGGCCTCAGGCCGCACTTTGGGATCACTGCCTACTCCTATCGCCTGTTTTGTTTACTTGTCTTCTTCCTCAACACAATCGTTCAGGCTGTTAGTGCGATGATTTACCTCCCCATCCCATCCACATCCTCGTACGTACGCCAGACAATGCATTTCATCGACCTGTTTGATGTGGTGGTAGGGCTCTCACCGACAGTATACAAGAATTAAAACAAATACATTATCAAAGAAGGAAACGAATTTACTGATTAACGAATATTTTTTTAATTTACAAACTTAAAATGCTTATTAATCCTTTAAGAGATCGCATATGTATTATAGTTTCTGAAGAACCGCCAAACACTATTCAATTGAAAAAATACGAGAAAGGCAAAAATTTATCCTTTGTGAACTTGTTCCTTTCCTATCAACCTAGTTACAAACGAAATAAATTCTCTCTCCGCTGTTGATATATTTCCAGTTTCTATCCCAGCAATGAGAACCTTATGTGGCTTTGTGCATTACAAATTTCATTTAATTAAGACTAAGTTTCAGTCTTGCAGCATCACAGATACGATAACTATGTTATGGAACTGGTTCTTTATCCATCGATACGCTCCATATTTATTCCCATTGAAGTTATACAATGAATAACTTATTCTATCGATCTCCGATTTTTTTTCTAATGTGTGCCATTTGCCTTAAAACTCAAACATAAAAACACAATCCATTTGATTTCTGTTCCTTTTCTATTGATGTAATGAAGGGCATAAATTTACGTAAAACAAGCAACAGTGAAGGTTAATGATTCTACACTAGTGAGGACACTCGATTTTTTTAGTAATAGATAATTTTAGCATCAACTGGAAGCTGGATATAATAAATATGCCAACTATGAGCTAACGAACCGATACAGTTACCCTACATATTCGGAGACAGACATTTTCCAAAGTGAAACCACTCCTCCCCATCCCATCGATCCACTTCTCCGAATACGAGATTGCAGTTCTTTGTAGTTTCCTCCGATGCTTCTTTGTTGGTGTTTTGCGGCTGTTTCTGTTTCTAGCACTAGTATTCTTCTTCTGCCTCGATTGGAGAAGTGCAGCTGTTTGTTCCAATCAAAAGCACCTCCAGCAGCTGAGGGGCCACAAGGCACAGCATCCACAGGTCTGCAAAACTTGTCTGTTTTATGCAGAGCTTGGAAACATTGGGAAAATACTTCTTGGACCACCACCACCATCAGACTTATGTATACTGGTGGTGCTCCTGCAGGTACGTATACTGAACAGAACTGACAATTAAAGCTGAACTTGAACGCCTTTTGAGCACTTGTGCAAGCGATGGTAGGACGGAAATTAAACAAAGTCCTTGATCGTGGAATTTTCCAGCTTTGATTTGATGAATTTCCCGGTAAGAGATGTTCGATGATGACGACCGTTAAATTGACCGATTGAATACTTGGGAATTTGCGTTTGATGAATATTAACTTGGGCTTACCATATCAAAAGTGAAGAACCGGCAATCATCAGATAGCGACATCAAAGAAGACTTGATGCACGCGCTTGATAGGCTTTTCATCTCAACGAGTCTGAATATTCCGATGCATAGGGGACTTGTTTGCCATGCTAGCTAGTGAACAGTTATGTCTTAATTTGAGTTCGAGGAACCTGCGAGAAGTCACAAAAGTGAGCATACTTCGAGCTGACTGATTACAAACTGCATGCTGCTTAGGTTTAGCCTTTTCATGATATCTTGCTAGTTTCAAATCCAGCATTTGTTACTAATTTCGTTTCAGTTGCCATGAGAATAAGCGATCATCCAGAATAATCCCAATTGACGAACCCTCTGAAGTTGTGATGCTGTCTGGGATGTAGGATTGATGTCTCATGATAAATCTACTGAAAAGCTTCATAAATCAGAGGCAATTAGCAAAGCGATCCTATACATATGCCGCACAAAGCAAACAGATAGAATCTACGTTGTAAAAATAATGTCAATTGCAATCATTTGCTAATTTTTCGAGCTATTTTTCGCTTTTTACCTTATCTGTATAGGGCAAATGATCCGATAGTCGTGGGTGTTCCTATAGTTGCGGTAGTACAGTATACGGAAAATCTAATAATCAAACAAGAACTCCATGACGTCCAATAATAAAGTGTTGATGAATACAAACCAAGTGAAACCGCATTGATTATCTGATGAACTGATAAATATCTTCAAAGTACCTTTCTAAATTTTTCGCCTTTCATCAATTAGAGAATTTCCTAAGTTGGAATCCCAAGAAAACTAATGGGATTGCAACTATAGGAACATGATAAAATACCGCAAACTATTGGAACAATACCAATAATTGGGTTGTCATTTTAGGACGGAATACATGGATGCAAGTGGATGGAAGCATTTTCCGTGAAAATAGATGGGAAAACTATCGAACATATTCCAAGGTAAGCGGAATAAGTATTGAATAATTTGAAATGAATAGTGTTGGAACATGCTTAGTTCCTCCACTATTGGATCATTTACCCTATATACAACCCAGATTAATCCATTTGGCGTTGGTGGTGCCTTTTTGGTGTAAAAATAAATAAATAAAATAATAAAAGACACATAAAACGGTTGTATGCCATTTCGCGGAAATTTTTTTTTGCGGTACGACATTTCGGAATGTATCAACTCTCCTGAAAACATTTCGCATGAATGCACTTTTTTTCGAAGACATTCCGCGAATGTACCCTTTCACCGAGTCATTTCGGAGTGCCATTTCGCGGATTTCAGTTAGAATAATTATCATTGAAATATTTAAGATTTCTGTTTAATTACATGCAGTTCTTTTGTTGATTAAATAATGAGATAATTCTTCTGAATGACCACATCCGGTCGATAACACAAAGTGAAAACAATGCCTTCTTGAATGGACAGTTTGTTCGGTAAAGAAACGAAAGAAGGTAGTCCTTTATGGATTAACGCATCTGTCCAGTATAAAGCAAAGGAAAGGTTATGCCTACTTTGAACAGATGCGTCTTCCCTAGAGAGATAGTCGGGTTTCATTTTGCAAAACCTGAAACCGATTTGTAAATATCCTTCAAACCTGGACCCGACCCGAACACGAATAGTTTTCACTCAGTACCCGAGAATTTGGTATTCGTAAACCTTAACCCGACCTGACATAATTTAATTATTTAGCCCGCACTAAAGTTTTGCCCGGAAAATTTCAAACTTGATATTTACTGGTTTTTTAAATCGAAAATAAAAAATAAAGCCCAAAAACGAACAAGCAACAATTAACAAAATTGAATAAAATAATATTCAGTATTTTATTTTTAAACCCTATCCGACCCAACCTGACATTGTACTAATTTCAAGCTTAATGATCAACTCGTGGTCAGGTTAATTCGATTTCTGGTTCAAACCGCTGAAACCGACCATCTAGTCTACCCCTATAAAGGCGAAATGAGTTGATAATTCTTCTAAAAGAACGCGTCTCGCCGGTAAGGCGAAGGGAAATGACACTTTAAATGTAATCTGGTATAAGACGAAAGGAGTTGATAATGCCTTCAAAAAGAACGCGTCTGTCCAGTGTCAGGCGACTGTTAAGAGTAACTCACTTTAATGAACGCATCTGCTTGGTATAGGCGAAGAAGGGGCAATGCTTTAGTGGATGACTGCCGGTATAAGGCGAAAGAGAATAACGCCTTTAATATGGATGCATCTGCAATGTCAAAGTGAAAAAGTTGATAATGCATTTTTTGAATAGATGGGTTTTCCAATGGTATAAGGCGAAAAGATGGGTAATGCTTTCTTCAAGTGGATGCCTCTGCGGTATAAAGCGAAATAGGGGTAACGCCTTCTTTAAAAGGGCATCTGCTCCAGTTCGGCGAAAGGAGATGATAATGTCTTCTTTAAAAGAACGCGTCTGCCCGGTATAAGGACTGATAGAAGAGTAACGTCATACAAATGAATGCATCTGCTTGGTATAAGGCAAGGAGCGGTAGCTTGTGGAAACATCTGCCCGGTATAAGGCGAAAAGAGGGTAGCCCTTCTTAAATGGATGCATTTGCCTATAAGGTATATAAAAGGAAGTAGTTCTCTTTAAGAAAGGGCAGAAAGCGTCCGTGAAGCGAAGGGAGGGTAAGACTTTTTAAATGGATGCATCGCCAAGTATAAGGTAAAAGAGCTTGATAATGCTTTCTTTGAATAGATGCGTCTGCCCAGTATAAGGCGAAAGGGGTAATGACTTTCAAGTAATACATCTGTCTGGTAGAGTAGAGGGCAAGATACGCACTTAGTTTTCAATCGATCATGTGGCCCTATGAAGCAAGCTCTGCATATCAAACAGTGTCGATGATTCATATACTCTTTTATATTGCCCAGTGGAAAACAATTGAAATTATGAGAGTTCGTTTGTAGAGAACCTTATTTAAGAAGTGAAAACGCACTCTTACCTCCACCGGTGGGTAAAAAGTGCACATCAGTGGGAGTAAGAGTCGCATTTATCCAATCATGTGCTTTTAAGTATCATATTAAAAATAAGAGTTAATAACATTTAATTGATGTTTAATGAGCATATGGGAATGTTTAAAAGATTACGTAACTTTTAAAGGGAGGGTCCTAAAAATGTGCACTTTCATACGAAAGCCATTGTTTATATATAAAAAACTACAAAGGTAAAAATATATATCAGGTTTAGCGTGGCTATACGGATTTTCCTTAAAGAAAGTCCACCAATCACGTAACGTAAAATTTGGCTTTCATCCCCTTTTCCCCATCACAATATTTGTCAAATCTCTAAAATTATAGGATCGCTCATCTCCAACCACCTCCCAGCTAAACGTATATTGTTTTCTTTATTGAATGAAATTATCATTTAGATGAAATTGTGTTTTCGTACTATGTTTAGTGTACAACAAGTCCTAATACAATTTCATTATTTCGCTTCAGTGCTTGTTCACAAGTCCTTTCTAACTGAACCGCTAATCTTATCCAAAACTTGTGATAATTTCAAATTCTGTCCCTTTTTCTTAGTTGTGGATCTTTACGCTTGGAAAGTCTTAATTCTGCGGAGATCGGGTTTGACATCATAACTCAAGATTCATATGCGTACTCTTGCCCACCGATTCCCTGCGTACTTTTACCCTACAGATAAAATTATTCAAGTAATGGTTTTGACTTCTTGGAAAACCAACATTGTATTCTTACCTCAAAATTACTCTATACAATATTGTTATCGAAATGCTATAATGTTCACCTGATTGAACGTACATGGTAATGAAATACTAGTTGCGAAATCCAATTATTTTTAGCAAATGACCAAAAGTGATCTAACTCCATATCTCCCTTGTTGTTTATTCAAATCGTTTATTCACACATGATAATGTTCAAGCAGAATACCTGTCAAACTGATGACGTGCTGCTGTTTATCTTTTATTACTTCAAAAATCAAACGTCTCTTACCCCACACGCACTCTTGCCTACTACTCTATAAGGCGAAAGGAGTTGATATGCTTCAAAAGAACGCGTCTGCCGGTATAATCAAAGGAGGTAACGCCTTTTAAATGGGTGAATCTGCGAAAGGAGTTGAAAACCTTCTTTAAAAGAACAAACCCACCGGTATAAGGGGAAGGAATAAGTTGTTCTTAATGGTAGGCGTCTGCCCAGTTCAAAGTTGGCAGACGCTACCATTTTCGATATTAAGTGAAGAAAGAAATAAATGAATATTCATAAAAACGTCTATCCGTACAAAGCAAAGAGAGGTAATCCCTTCATTATATCTGGCCCGTCTACCAGATGTCATAAAGATTTTAAGAGTGCAATTGAAATTTGAAAACTACTTTACATATTCTGGGAGGACTTCTTCTGCATGTAACTCAGCTTTGGGTAAGAGGTCATAATTGTGGACGTACTGAATGAACACTAAGCTTTATTATCAATATTCCATGAAATGATTGCATTCGAAATGGTACATTCCAAAAGTCATTCGAAAAGGTACAAACCGCCAAATGTCGTACCGCGAAAAGTTAAAACCGCCAAATGTTATTCCGCGAAATGTTCAACCGCGAAAATGAATTCCGCGAAATAGTTTTCGGTGAAATGTTATACAATCCATAAAACACATAAAAACACAAAGGCAAAACGCCTTTTGTGGTTTCCCTCATATTTACCGTCATTTGATTGTCCGTAACAAAACTAGATCTAAAATTATGCAGGTTAGGTGAAAAATGTTTCAAAATAATGTATGTGAAGGTCGGAAAACCGAAAATTTTCATTTTGAAGAAACATCTAACATTTTGACAGGCAAAACGCCCATGATGACACTAACCTATAAAGTACTTGCGTCTCCACACTATCGATACCAGAATGCGATTCGCCGACGCGTGGTGCTTTGTTCTAGAGCTGCCAGCTGAAAGGCGGTTTGCCTCATGAGTTTTCCGGCAACAGAATAGGGTTAAGGCAGGCATTTTCGTCTTATCGTCATAGTCTCAAATATCAATAAAATAGCAGCTTTTTTGCCAAATTCATCCGTACCCAATCGTAGCTTAGGCGCGTTCTGCTATAGGGAGTTCTAGCAAAATGACGTTGCTTTCATTGATTTTAGTTCCTATGACGATGGACGGAAATACACGTGTCCTATCACCTACTTTGAAATGTGAATATCAATATGATTGAGATTTTCGACAATTTTGAATGGCATCACCATCTTGTTTAACAGTACATAATGTGAAAATACCCATGAATAGCGTTACAAATAAGACAATAAAGCAGTGTTTGCTTAGTTAGGTCATATTGGCCCTTCCCGTAATACGCGTCGGCTGTAAATTGTTGCAAGCAAATCGGATAATTCGGATACATACCAAAAGTGTCACATTTTACGCTGCATACGTAGAAATCACTTCAATTTGTCAAGCTTGATCGATTTGGTATGACATCCGTATGTATTCGATGCACCAAGCAGCAGGACTATGTCGAAGGGCTTGACGATCCCTCCCAGGCCATCTGCGAGTTGTGAGCTTGCTTAGGATGTGGTAGGGTTGACAGTGGGCCCTGTTAAACCTCTATAAAATGCTGCATGTATCCGCAACAAGGCCCCACCAAAGAAAAAACAACGACGACGAGAAAGAAGCGTTCTATGCACAGCTGGAGCAGACATACGATGGATGCCCATTGCGGGACGTCAAAATCGTCATCAGCAACATGATCGCACAGGTAGGAAGGAGAAATGTTGACCGGTCATCGGACCGGATAGTCGCAGCCTCCTGCCGGAATGGTAGTCAAGCACCTTCCCGCAAAAATATTCACAAGGCCATGGAGATCACTAACCAATCTAAGCCAAACGCAAAACCAATCGACCACATTCTAATCGAGCGTAAATTCTTCTCCGACATCACGAACGTCCTACCACTACCGGGGAATATTGAATCCGACCACTACCTCGTTGCAGTATGCCTGCGCTCAAAACTCTCGACGGTGTACAACACGGCGCAGTACCAACTTGGCGGACGGTAGACTAGCCCAAGAATACTGCGCAGCAGCTGGATGGCAATTCCCAACGGAAGAGCAGCTAAGCGCAGCATCTCTTGAAGATGGCTGGAGATATTCGATCCGCCATTGGTAGACCACAACGCTACACGGTCCCAGGATCAGAGAACGACTGGTATGACGGCGAATGTGAGCAGTTAGTGAAGAAGAATGCAGCATGGGCGAGATTGCTAACACCACGAGGGCGAACGAGGCACGATATAAACAGACGCCGAACAGATGAAACTCGATTTTCGGGAGAAAAGGCCAGCATGAAGACGAGACCGTGAGAGACGGATACACTGTACCGCGCTAAAACACACGAAAGTTTTATGAGAAGTTAAACCGTTCACGTAAGGGCCACGTGCCACAGCCTGATATGTGTAAGGACATAAACGGGAACCTTCTTACGAACGAGGCGGAGGTGATCCAAAGGTGGCGACAGCACTACGAAGAACACCTGAATGGCGATGTGGCAGACGAAGATGGCGGTATGGTGATGGACCGGGAGAACGCGCGCAGGACGCAATTTACCGGCTTCGGATCTCAGAAATCAGGAGGAATTGGCCGGCTGAAGAAGGCAATACGTA
>NC_085141.1:28152137-28206638 GCF_024139115.2 Armigeres subalbatus
ATCGACACTTCGTTCGGTTACGTATTGCTATTCCCTTCCTTTCCTATTGTATAATTGTATTCCCTAACCTCGACCAAACCGCGAGTCTTTCGGTTCCCCAAAACTAACATTAGTGTATAAGAATCATGAAAAACTGTATTCAAAAACATGATTCCGGCTCCGTAACGCTTCACGGCAAATTAGCCTTCCAAATAAATGATAGTTTGAAAAAAACATCCCACCAAATTTTTACCACAAAATCTTGACTTCAAAACACACATTTTAACAACATCAGGTCAATACAGAAGTTAAAAATAAAAAAGTTTTAGAAGAAGCTTTTTTTGGCTCGTTTTTAAATTAATTTGCTCGAAAGCACATACGAATTTCGGGTCGAATTTTTCAAATCAGTGGAAAATGGTTTGTCTCCACACCGAAAATATGTGACAAGTTTCAATCAAGTTTGGTCGATGTGTAGAAGAAGAAAAAAAATCTGCGTGAAATCTGTCCAACTGCAACTGATGATGTACCATGCGTTCCCACAAGCATCGACACACTGTCATACCATCATTTTGACGTTTTGATAAAGTATATTCCGTTTCGGTTCGTAAGAAGTTTATATATGTTTATGGGAATGCTACATTTTAATTGACAAGATATTCTCGTTGCCACACTGTACAAGGGTGAAGGCACATTAACTGTAACTTTACTATCCGGTAGAAGCCACTGATATCAATATATTGTTTACGGTGTACTGGGCACATCACCACAATTTCGGATGATAATCGTCGTGTGACCGATTAAAATGAGTTTTGTACTTAACTTTTCGCATACAGTGTGGTTCGAGGTCAAGCCATGCTGTACGCTTGACATAGCCGATGCGACTAAATACCGAGCTAAATGGAAACGGACACATTGGAAAAATAATCCAGCTTCAATCTTGTTGAACGATACGCTTTTATGAGCTACAATCTCATTCATTTATATCCTCTGATAGTATCCCACTTGAAAAAAATGCAGCATTCAATTTTTTCAAATGCACTTTCTGTAATCATGACTCACGCCAGACATGTAATACTAAACCAGCTCTGCTTGCTAAATGTGCATTAATCGCTAAAAAACGGTGCCAGAAAAACTGAACGGCACAGACGAAAATGACGGCCATTAGTCGGCAGATATACATTTTACAAATTAAATTATATATTCCTCGTTTCGATGAGTGTTTGCTCAACTTGAGAGTGGTATCGCCCGGTTCAGGCGATGTTCTCGTCACTTCAGCTTTCGTAAATCCTGTTTACCCTTTGTCCGCATATTTAAACTGTCTCAATCTCAGCCGGTGTTTTGCATCGGACCAGCAGCGCAGGAAAGTGCAGAAACTCAGTCAGCACCAAAAAAATGCCACTTTTCTTTCATTCATAAAAACGCTGAACGGGGACTGTCTACCGCATCATGTGAGATAAAGGGACCGGGCTGACAGAGCAGTTAGTTTGAAGATGGTGGGGAGTGTGTGGGATGGTGATTGGTTGTGCTACTGGCACGTGTCAAACTGGCGGAATGAATTATAATCAAAAAGTGATTCAGTGAATCAGGCGAGTCGACGTTTCAAGAGCTGGGAAATAATTTTAGCATTATATTGTAAAAGAAAACGTTCGTACGGGATTCGCTGTTAAAAAAAGTTAAATATACAAATGTTTCTTCGAAATGTTATGGAAAAATTCGAAGCTTAAGTATAAAGGACTTTACAATAGCTCAGCTTCTGATTCATTTACTACAGCGATTACCAGACGCATAATTTAAAAAATATGAGTTAGAAATTGAAGTTATACTAGTTTACTCAAAAGGAACAGCGATTTAGCTAGCTATCTTTGGGGTTTACATAATTTTGAGGCACATAACATTATCAAAATATACGGACTATTCAACCTAAATTTGTACGGCCCAGACCCAGACTATTTACAACCAACAAAGAAAGGAATTTATCCTTGAAGGAAATTGACGCCTTTCGCGATATCTTGTTTGCGAATAAGAAAACAACCTCATTGTCAACCGCGTGCGACTTCTGCAGAGAAGCGCGGTTTTGTCTTCGCTTTCGCATTTGCAGACTGACTGGCGGGGTGGAAGAATAATTGAACCTTTTTTTCTGTGATTTATAGAGCAGAATTCTTTCTAGCAGTGAACAACACGATCACATATTTTTACTGTCGCTACTCGTTGCCGGCTCCGATCCATATATTCCCAAGTCGCCATGGCATGGTCGCCGTTGCAGACTGGGCCAGATATCATTTGCATTGGACAAAACTTCAAGCCTTATTTGATCACCCCACTCTGTAAATATTTCTCGAGTCCCAAGTAATTCCACACGGGATATAGCCTACAACCTACATATATACAATATTTGACGTGGATCTTCAATATTGTATACAAGTTGTAAGCATTCTTATTAGGAAGGGCAGAATTTCAGCGTAGAATAGTGTAAATTTCCGCATGCCAAGTTTTACGCGTTGTTTACTTTTCATTATTTTTTCTGTGTATGTCTTATAAAACTTCCTGAAATAAGCATAGAAAATCTTTTAAAGGCAAGATGAATACAACATTAGGTGCTCCAATCTGTCATATTTATGAAAGAGAAGAAGGCGGGGGTAAAAAATTCATTTTTAGTACTATACTAAAACAAACCAGCTGGCTCTCCCATACTAAAATCCAAGATGACTGAATCGTGAAATTGGCAAATTGGAACACCTAGTGGTGTATTCATCTTGAATAAAGGTTTGCTAATACGGCTTTCCAGTAATCCATGCGATCAAAGACGTGGGTTTAATTTTTCATTACTACGAACATTTTCCAGATATGATACATTTCGCACGTTTGCAAAATTAGGGACGGCATACTGTCCATTCACCCAACCAGAGATTGCAACATTTTATTGCAGTCTCGCATTAGTTTCATGTACAGTTTGCCATAATTTGCGACATATGCACAGATTGTATTAAGTAAACGGCAGGCCCTTGCATTAGGTCTCCGGTCACCAGAAAATAAGAACTGGTTATGTGTGTGTTAGTGTCTACATTGGATCTAATTTTACACTCCCCCATCGAGAAGGAAAATGCTATACCGACAACCTCAGCAACCTTACAAAAAAAATCGGTCAAAGACGGGTATTGAACCCGGACTCTCCACACTTAGCATATCTAGACTGACGCGCTGGACTGTTTACCAGATGAGGAACGACACGACCAAAGGTAATCATAATCCACGTTTCATGCCATGCGGATGTAACAAGTGGAAGGGTAACAGGGATAGCAATGAGTGATACGGATGGAATAAGCACCATGCATATTTGTGTCCTTTTCCGTCATCAAGCTAAATAGAGTCGGGAAGATTGTGTGGTCTAAAGTTATATTGCTGTACACGATTCATATACTTGTTCTAGGAGGAGCCAACGAGATTCGTTTGGATGTATTGATCGAAACCAAATAAACCGACTTAATGCAATGAGCTGTATTAACAAGTATGATATTCTCTGGTCGGTTTGAATGCGAGATTTGATACAAAATGCTTAATACAAAGAATGTCATCCAGAATTGTTTTGGGTGTTCAAATGTGACGTAAAGATGCATAATGGGGAGCTATGGGGAGGTGCATCGAATGAACACAATGAAGTTTTAGCGGTGTGCTGTTTACTAAAAATGAACACTTTTTCATACATCGAGTTTATTAAAAAAAATTTCAAATAATGAACCTATGTACCTGCCCATTTTTCATACAATCTTTCTGTGCCACGTTTTCTTGCAGATTCCACTTCCCGAATGGCAAACCTCCACCGGCCATCACGACGGAAACGACCATGCAGCGGTTGGAGCAGGTCTTCGAGAATCTGCCCAACTACGAGTGCCCCCGAGACAAGTTCCATATGATTGTCACGATGTGCCAAGTGCCGCTTTACTGGCGGGTTCCCCTATTCATGTGCACCCCGCTGACTGCCAGCGGTTGCGTGAATGGCGACAAATTCATTAGCTTCTGGCGACAGTAAGTACTTCTGGTGTGATCCGCCATTTCGTCAGATATCCTAATCTGTTGATTTCCCTACAGGATGACCTCCTTCTGCCACGATCCGGCGTCCCGGTTCACATTTATCATGTCCCGAGGGGATCGCACCAGGCCATACATCCTGCCGGAAGACTTTGCCTCGCTAATACAAGATGTCGTGGATACACACCCCGGCCTGGCGTTCCTCAAGGAAGCGGCCGAATTTCACTCGCGGTACGTCCACACGGTGATAGCCCGGGTCTACTATAATGTGAACCGTAGCTGGACGGGGAAAATCACTGTACCAGAACTGCGGAAGAGCAACCTGCTCGATGTGATACAACTGCTGGAAGAGGAAGAAGATATCAACCAGATCATGGCGTACTTCAGCTATGAGCACTTCTACGTCATTTACTGTAAGTTTTGGGAGCTAGACCGGGATCACGACCTGTACATTGACCAACAGGATCTGGCCCGGCACAACGATCATGGTAAGTCAGCACTTTGAAATACCTTTATCGTGAAAATCCTAATCGGAGTACTTTTTAGCACTATCATCCCGCATGATCGAGCGTATTTTCTCCGGCTGTGTGACGCGCGGTCCGCGGCGGGGCAATGCCAACCCGATCGTGGTAGGTCCCAACGGGCCGAAGATGTCCTACACGGACTTTGTGTGGTTCCTGCTTGCCGAAGAGGACAAGACACACCCGACGGCCATCGAGTATTGGTTCCGGTGCATGGACGTGGACGGCGATGGAATGCTGTCGATGTACGAGCTGGAGTACTTCTACGAGGAACAACAGCACCGCATGGAATCGCTCGGAATCGAGACGCTACCCTTTGAAGACTGTTTGTGCCAGGTACGTGTAATGATTATTTATCTGAAAAGCGTTATATAGAAAAATTCTGGATCAAATAGAAGTTCTTTTTATTCAAATGTCTGAGGAAAATTCTGTTGGTTTTTTTTTATGAAATTCTTTAGTTATTCTATGGGAAATTATTTCGGAAAACTTTTGCACAAGTCCCGTATTTTCCTTCGAATTTCCATGAGAAATTTAGCAAAATCTACACGGGTGCTGCTTCCTTATTTCAACAGGAAATTCATCCGAATTTCGACAGGAAGTTCAACTGAATTTCCACAGGAATTTTATCCGAATTTCAACTGGAAAATTTGAATAAATTTCCTTTGAAAATTTGGATGCATTTTCTTTGGAAATTCGAATGAATTTCTTTTGGAAATTTAAATTAATTTCCTTTGGAAATTCGAATGAATTTCAAATAAATCATCCAAATTTCCACAGGAAATTCATCCGATTTTCCACAGGTAGTTAATCCGATTTTCCACAAGAAATTCATCCGATTTTCCACAGCAAATTCATCCGATTTTTCACAGAAAATTCATCCGATTTCCACATGAAATTCATCCAAATAATCACAGGAAATTCATCCGAATTTCCACAGAAAATTCATCCGAATTTCCACAGGTAGTTAATCCGATTTTCCACAAGAAATTCATCCGCTTTTCCACAGGAAGTTCATTCGAATTTCCACAGGAAATTCATTCGATTTCCACAGGAAAATCATCCGAATTTCCACAGGAAATTCATCCAAATTTCCACAGGAAATTCATCCAAATTTCCACAGGAAATTCATCCAAATTTCCACAGGAAATTCATTCGAATTTCCACAGGAAATTCATTCGAATTTCCACAGGAAATTCATGCAATTTCACAAGAAATTCATGCGAATTTCCACAAGAAATTCATCCGAATTTCCACAGGAAATTCATCAGAATTTCCACAGAAATTCATCCAATTTCCACAGGAAATTCATCCGAATTTCCACAGGAAATTCATCCGATTTTCCAAAGGAAATTCATCCGAATTTCACAGGAAATTCATCCGAATTTCCACAGGAAATTCATCCGAATTTCCACAGGAAATTCGTCCGAATTTCCACAGGAAATTCATCTGAATTTTACAGGAAATTCATCCGAATTTCCACAGGAAATCCATCCGAATTTTCACAGAAAATTCATCCCAATTTCAACAGGAAATTCATCCCAACTTCCACAGGAAATTCATCCCAATTTGCACAGGGAATTCATCACAATATACACAGGAAATTCATCACAATTTCCACAGGAAGTTCATCTGCATTTCCACAGGAAATTCATCTGCATTTCCACAGGAAATTCGTCCGAATTCCACAGGAAATTCATGCAATTTCCACAAGAAATTCATGGAATTTCCACAGGAAATTCATCCGAATTTCCACAGGAAATTCATCCGAATTTCCACAGGAAATTCATCCGAATTTCCACAGGAAATTCATCCGAATTTCCACAGGAAATTCATCCGAATTTCCACAGAAAATTCATCCGAATTTCCACAGAAAATTCATCCGAATTTCCACAGGAAATTCATCCGAATTTCCACAGGAAATTCATCCGAATTTCCACAGGAATATCATCCGAATTTCCACAGGAAATTCATCTGAATTTTTACAGGAAATTCATCCGAATTTCCACAGGAAATCCATCCGAATTTTCACAGGAAATTCATCTGAATTTCCACATGAAATTCATCCGAATTTCCACAGGAAATTCATCCAATTTCCACAGGAAATTCATCCGAATTTCCACAGGAAATTCATCCGAATTCCACAGGAAATTCATCCGAATTCCACAGGAAATTCATCCAATTTCCACAGGAAATTCATCCGAATTTCTACAGAAAATTCATCCGAATTTCCACAGGAAATTCATCTGAATTTCCACAGGAAATTCATTCAAATTTTCAAAGGAAATACATCCGAATTATCACAGATAATTCATCCGAATTTCTACAGAAAATTCATCCGAGTTTGCACAGGAAATTCATCTGAATTTCCACAGGAAATTCATCTGAATTTCCACAGGAAATTCATCCGAATTTCCTCGAACTATTCTCCTGTTTTTTTTTTAATTCGTTGATATTTGCTTGATAATTTTTACCGAATTCTTTCCTGAAATGTCATCCTTCAATATCGGCTCATGGAGGTTTGCCTGCGTCAAAAATGTTTTCACTGTATTGTATTCGTCAATCGAGGATCAGTTTATGGATCTAACCATAATCTTCTTCTTCTTATTGGCATTACATCCCCACACGGCACCGGGAATCGAACCCAGCCACCCTCAGCATGGTCTTACTTTGTAGCCGCGCGTCTTGCTGCACGGCTAAGGAGGGCCCCATCTAACCATAACATTTTCTACGAAAAACAGTTTTAGTAGATTTCAATTTGATGAATCAACATTGATGATACCGGAAGATATCGATCTGTAATTGTAATGATTAATATTACGTTTCCCGACTAACAATAGAACCTCCATTCGTTCCAGATGCTGGATATGATCAAACCGACCACGCCCGGCTGTGTCACGCTCGCCGATCTGAAACGGTGCAAGATGACGCCCATCTTCTTCGATACGTTCTTCAATCTGGAGAAGTACATGGAGCACGAACAGCGGGATCCATTTGCGCAGCGTGATAATGATGATGTAGGAACCGCAGTCGGCTTCAGCCGACCGTTGCCAATAATAGTTCGCCCAATATTAATGTTGATGTTTTTTTCCCCGTTTCACGCTTTTCGTTTGGTTTCCGGATTTTTGTTACAGCAGCTCTCGGATTGGGACCGATACGCCGCCCAGGAGTATGAACTGCTGGTGGCCGAAGAGGGAGGAGACACTCAAGGGTAAATATGCATTTTCAATCCGTTTGTATAGATTATCGGCCTACCTCACACACATGTTAGAACCTTTTGACTTGAACAGATGCACTGTTACACGCCCTAATTCAATGAGCTGAAAAATCAAAACAACTCACATCTACGAAAGAGCCATATTTATTCCTATACTTCAGCGCACTCCTGTTCTATCGTAGAGTAGACCCATCCCGCTTAGAACTCTTTGTCGGAAAACCGACCACTAAACCACTAATATGTTTCACGATCGCGTTCTACTAGGATTTTCCGCTCTTTACATCCACACCCCCCATGATCTTTCGCTAATCTGAATCTGTCTGCTCACGTGTCGATTGATCGATCAACTATTCGATGTAACAAATAGAAACTGGCTTTCATTCCACTCTAGTCGTGAGAACAAACCACATTAAAAATCCGATCCAACGCATTAAGTCGCTAGTTATTTATTAGTTGATAGATCTTTGAAAGTTTTTCGTATGAACACTGTGCAGCAAATTTTCAATAACAAAATCTATTAAAATTGATGACACTTTGAACTTAGTTTAGCAACCATTGTGCTTATTATGGAAGAAGTGTTTGACTTCGAACCATTGATGTTGAACTTAAAACGAAGATTTTTATGTTCGATCAGGTGGATTGCATAAGCTACAAAATCACATTTGTTCCTTTATAAACAAAAAATTCGTACAGTCCATGAACCATCATTGTTGATTAGTACGCAAAAGTTAGTAGATAAATGCAATCCCAACCAAAAACATATCTATTTTTGTGAACTGTTTAAATCTAAATGTAATATAACAAAAAAAATCTGTGGATTTCTAGAGCATGGATATCAATCTTTCCATGCTTGGTAATGGCGGCTTATCGGTGAGGAAAATCAATCGCCACTGTACTTTCTATCACTAGCTGATGGTCAGCCCACCGTCGAAGGCTGTTAATACAGATCATGGAAAGCTGGATACCGTATTCCAAAACAATTTAGAATCCGGCTAAATACTAGTAACGTGTAAATTAGTAGAATTCAATAATTATTCCAATGATAATTAATCGTTACTATATTCTGCCAAATGGCATTCCGTTTTATAGTGCTACAGCAATTTTCGGGTATTTGCATGTGATTTTCCATGCTATAGTCACTATTAGATGTTTATTTCTAAACCATCCATCTTTCTACATCACGATAAAAATAATAAAAATAGAAACAAAAAGTTCTTGATAATCGTCATTTTAGTGGGATTAAGCAAGACAAAACGTCTCCACTGGACTCGATCCTGGGCCAATCGCTTCCTGTCGCCCTGAACATTGAGCGCCCTCAGGTCCTCTTCAACTGCAATAAGCCCTATTTGCAGCTGCAATACGTCTTTTCACCTCGCGGGTAACATCATTATCGCACGTCACTAATGTTCACAAATTCTTATACCACTTCAAATTTTTCACCATCCAGCACCATTTCACTACCACCACCACTAATGAACCCACGTTGATTGCCAGCGACCATGTACTTCGTTTTGCTGATATTGATCGTGAGTCCAATCCTCGCTGTCTCCCTTTTAAAAGGCACAAAAGCCTCTTCCACGGCACGGCAATCAATATATCGATATCGTCCGCAAATCCCAGGAGCATATGCGATCTTGTGATAATGGTGCCACTTCTTTGTACATCAGCTCTTCTAATCGCTCCTCTAGCGCCATATTGAACAGTAGATTCGAGTGTGCATCATCCTGCTTTAATCCATCTAAGGTAACAAATGACGTCGATATTTCATCCGCAACCCTTACACTTGATTTCGATCCGTCCAACGTTATACGAATCAGCCGTATTAGTTTCGCCGGAAAACCATGTTCAAGCATAATTTGCCATAATTCATTACGTCTCACTGAATCGTACGCCGCCTTGAAATTAATAAACAGATGATGTGTCTGCAAGTTGTACTCCCGGAATTTATCAAGGATTTGTCTCAGGGTGAACATTTGATCCGTCGTTGATCGGCCCTCACGAAAACCTGCTTGGTATTCACCGACGAAGGACTCTTTAAGCGGTCTCAATCTGGGACAGAACACGGGACATAATTTTGTACGCCGAATTAAGGAGGGTTATTCCTCGATAATTGGCGCACTCCAGTCTGTGCCCTTTCTTAAATAGAGGGCAAATGAGGCCGTCCAACCAGCTAGCAGGGCATATCTGTCAGCAAATTCCCTTGTTGGTCGTTGCACATGACGGGAGATGGCGCTGTCTTTCTCCGCACGTCATTGACAGACTCATAAAACCTCCGCATATCGTTCTGCTCCATTTTTTCCTGCACCTCACTAATAACTTGTTCTTCGTACTCTTTTTCTTACTACGGTGGGTTCGTTTTCGGCTGCTCTTGCTTCCTTGTACCGATCTCTACTCGATCGGGTACCCGACACCAACATCCGGCTTCTGGCAACGTTCTTCTCGTCTGCCACTCTCTTACACTCAAAATCGAACCAACCCGTCCTGGGTTGCCTCTGTGCAGTGCCTACTACTTCTCGTGCTGTTGTGCTCACCGCTCCATGGATCAACTCCCAAAGATCGTTGATGTTGTCGCTAACGTTGATTGCACTTATCCGTTCGTCAAGCTTCTGGCGGTACTCAGCCGATACTCCTTCCGCCGACAATCGCTGGATATTGTAACGCATCGTTCGCTGTGATCTTTCGTTCGATACAGTTGACAACCGTGATCGAATTTTACTGACAACGAGGTCTGAATGTCCGCACATCAATAACATCTGAGAAATGGCGTCCTTCCACCAGAACATGGTCTATCTGGTTGCAAGTTTCACCATTTGGGTATCTCCAGGTGTGCTTTCGGATGTTCTTTCGTGCAAAGTAGGTGCTAGTGATGGCCATCCCTCTGGCAGCAGCAAAATTTACTAGCCGTAGGCCGTTATCATTGGTAGCGGAGTGAAGGCTCTGCCTATCGATTATGGGACGAAAAATTTTTTTTCTACCGACCTGAGCATTAGCGTCTCAGATAGCAATTTACACGTCATGCTTTGGGCACTCTCCATAGGCTTTATCAAGACATTCATAAAACGTGTCCTTCACGTCGTCGGATTTATCGTTTGTCGGTGCGTAAACGTTGATTAGGCTGTAATTGAAGAATTTGCCCCGTATCCTCAACACAGAGATTCGTTCGCTAATGGGTTTCCACCGCAGCTTCATCTGCTTGCCCATCACTACGAAACCAACTCCATGCTCTGCTTTTCCGCCGCCGCTGTAATAGATGTTATACTTGAATGCAGTGTTGGTCGTGGGGTCCACGGCTCGGAATTCACGTTCTCCGGATCTGGGCCATCGGACTTCTTGAATAGCGGCCACGTTCACTCCAACCTTCTGCAGTTCGCGAGCCAGAAGGCTCACTCGTCCAGGTTCATTTAGAGTCTTGACATTCCAGGTACCGAGTTTCCAATCATATTCCTTATTTCGTTGCAGGGTACGCTGCCAAAAATCACGTTCTCTTTTTCTTCTATCTCCATTTTTTGTGGTATTTGAGAGGCTTCAGTAAGCTACCTTACCGGGGTCGCGTTACCGATATCGCGGTGATGGGGCTGCCACCTTAGGTATAGCTGACGCGATACAGAATTTCGTTAATCAGTCGCTGGGTACCAGGCAGACGCTGTTTGACCAGCAAGTGGTCATCCGGAAGCTCCGGATCATTCAAAGATGCTGCCGATTCCGATAATTTGTCTTACAAAGCTGCAACATTTTAGAAATTGAGTGTTGTAGCTATGAGCGAGCAAAATCAATACAAGGACTCATTAATTTCGGATGGCCACTAACTGATTCTTCGAAAGTTCAGAAACATCCGGAGAAATGGTCAGTTGAACAAGTTTGTCTTTTGAAGCTGCGATTTTTTTAAATCGATTGTTGACGTAATGTGGGAGCAAAATCAATGCATAGAACACTCATCGACTCCGGATGGCCAATAAGTGGCCCTCTATATACCCCTTTTTATACACTCTAAACATTTGCTCTAGCAACGTGAGAGCCAAATTCCACTAAGTGGTCGCCCAGAAACTCCGGAGTCCGGAACATCCAGAGTAAAAGACAAATTTTAAAATTCGTCCTCAAAAAGTAGCGACTGATTCACAAAACAAATTCCTGGAGGAACTTCCGCAGAAATTCCTGGAGCAACTTCCGGAGGAATTTTTAGAGGACTTCCAGGGGAATTCCTGAAGGAACTCCCGGAGGAATTCTTGGAGGAACTCTAGGAGGAAATCTTGGAGGAACTTCCGAAGGAATTCTTGGAGGAACTCCCGGAGAAATTCTTGGAGGACCTCTCGGAGGAAATCCTAGAGGAATTTCTGGGTAAACTCCTGGAAGAATTCCTGAAGAAACTCCTGGAGGAAATCCTGGTGAAACTTCCGGAGGAATTCCTGGAGGAACTTAGGGAGGAATTCTTGGAGGAACTCCCGGAGGAAATCCTGGTGGAACTTCCGGAGGAATTTCTGGACGATCTTAGGCAAGAATTCTTCGAGGAACTCTCGAAGGAATTCTTGGAGGAACTCCCGGAGGAAATCCTGGTGGAACTTCCGGAGGAATTCCTGGAATAACTTCAGGAGGAATTCCTAGAAGAACTTTCAGAGGAATTCCTAGAAGAACTCCCGGAGGAACTCCTGCTCCCAGAGGTATTCCTGAAGGATCTCCCGAAGGGACTCCTGTAGGAACTCCCGGAGGAATTCCTGGAGGAACTCCTGGAGAAATTCTTGGAGGAACCCAAGAGAAATCGTTGGAGGAACTACTGGATGAATTCCTGGAGGAACTCCCTGAGGAGTTCTTGGAGGAACTCTCGGAGGAATTCCTGGATGAGCTCCCTGAGGATTTCCTGGATGAACTCCCGGAGGAATTCCTGGAGGAACTCTCAGAGGAATTAATGGAGGAACTCCCGGAGAAACTCGCGATCGTGATTTCTACTCTCGAACAAAATACTGCCATACTTCTGTCTTTGTTCTGTCCATACTCGCGAACAAAGCAAGCACCAGAAAAATGCAAGCAGCAGGTTCGCGCGTTTGCAGCGTTTTTAGTAGGAAACATTGCGCTCTTTTCTTACTAGTAAAGCGAGTATTCCCACCACTGGTTTACAGTTCTACTCCGGAGCACCACTTAGTGGCTATCTAAGGCCGAAGGCATGCATTGATTTTTCTCTCAGAATGCTAAAACAAACGATTCAAGAAAAGTCACAGCTGTCTAGGTTGAATTTCCGGAATTGATCATTTCTCCGAATGTCCTGAATCTTTTGGTGGACCACTTGGGCTACCGGGGGTCAATGAGCGGTCCTTGAATTGATTATGATCTTCATAAAAGTTGCAGCTTTCTTAACCATTAAAAAAAATTATAACGACTTTATGATCCATCATGGAACATATTCCGGAATGAAAACTCCGTAATCAACTTAACTGGTGATGAACACACGCTTGCGATAATTTCAAGAAGTTTGATATACATATTGATGATGTTTTATTGAAAAATGGTTTAGGTCACCTATGACCTCTCGAGGAAGCTGTTCTGAAATCGCCGATCGAATGGACCCAAAACAATAAAGATCAATTTGCTGAAGTAATATCAAGGAGTTTGATACCCATTTTGCGGATTACCTACCGAATTCAACGATCAATATCATCTAAGTAGGACAAGTCCCTGAAAATCCGGATTTCTCGGAAATCAAAGTGACCGGATTGGTTGCCGGGCACACAAAGGTTAAATAAAATAGTTGTTTGCCGCACCACAGTGAACTGCCGTGGTCAAACTGAGAATACCCAACAAACAATTTTAGCTGAATAAGCTAGTTTTCTGGCAGAAGAAGACTATTTTTGTTTGAATAAGCGCTCCATTAGCTTCCAATGTTTGTTGGGTAAGAGGTATATAGTTGAAACAGAATATCAAGCTTCTTTGAATTCCGTTGACGACAGCGTTTCACGGTATAAGTATTCAGCTACAGCTACAGTAAGAACAGTATTTTTTACATTTGCCGCACAGTGTTCCTTCGTATGCTCCGTATACACATTGATATGATTTATAAATAGTAAGCATTTTTAGTTCGTATAACCTTTTTTAAACTTCTTTAGTTGCGCGTACCTTAAGTAAGACATTTCTGTTGAACTTATATTTTAATTCTTCTTTTTCCACGGTCATATTCCGTTGTGTTTTTTTCTTCGTGTTTCACTTGGTAAAGGGAGGAAGATACCCGATAAACACATACATGATCAAGCAGAACATCAAGCAGATCACGCAGAATAAATCGCAGAAATCGCACGAAAAAACACACATTTTCAATAAACAATTTTTGACCGAGAAGGTGTTCATGAGTAGCGCAAGCAAAACGAAGGGTAAGAGTAAACTAACCGACACACTCTGAGAAAAGAAAAATGTGATAAAGCTTCCCATCATCTAAACATTTCCGCTAGCTAATTTACCCTTCGTTCCCTTTCTATCCGCCGTTTCGTAAACATTCCTTCCGGTACTGTCCTAATTATACTAAATTTATAAAACAATATCCACGCCTGTGCCTTCTGATGGAAGCCAATTTGTATAATTGTGGTAATTTCTGTGCGATGACTGACACACCGTTTTGCGCGGCGTCTTCGTTCACACTAAGTGTTAAATCTTGTTTTTCGATGTCATTAACAGCAGCTTCAGGCCACTACATAGAAAAACAGCGTCCTTCGGTCAAAATACGGATTTTTAGTTCATTAATTTTCTTTACATACTTCTCATTTTTCGCCCATCTCAATCGCTGGATTAGAAAATTTTCGAAAAACAAACTCAGTTGCATAGTTTATTTACTCGGTTTTTAATTGTGCCTTCGTCTAACTATTTCATTTTTGTAATTGCATAGCTGAATTAGCATTTGTAGTTTATTGGTAGCAAATATTTAAATTTTACTACGACGTCCCTGGCTAGCATAGGAAACACGAGTCTCTTAATCTCAATGATAGGGTTTTTAACCCATTTGGGCGCCAATTGTAACCAAAAACTGGACTAATTTGAATTTTAGCATTGGGCCCAATTTGATAAGGAAATTATTTTGAGCTTTTAGTGGAGTTCACTTGTCATGAGACGTGTTCGTAATATCTCATTCTATTTCACCACTTGATTGTACCTTTGACAGATACGTATTTCAATCTCAACAGTAAGGTGGTCGAGGAGAAGGTCGAAATACGTATCTGTCAAAGGTACAATGAAGTGGTGAAATTCAATTGGGTAGTACGAACTTGTCTTATGACAAATGATTGGTACCAATCTTGTATTGTTAGTATCATAGCAACACAATAGCATGTGACGGTTTTTGTTTCGATATTTTTGGCGTTGGTCGCCACTGGCGGTACCAGCCTACATTAGAAAATTAGCTGAATGATATGAAATCCAGAACCATTTTTTTTGTATTAGATATTTGTAAATATTACAAAATTTGACATACCCGTCTAGCAATCAAATACACACTAACTAATTACTCGCTATCGTTGTAGCATTGCTATTCCAAAAAGGATGTGCATTAGAGAACGTGGCTAGTTAAGTTTGTTTGTAAATTTTAATTTTAATGGAGACACATAATGTTCGCTACTAGGCATGCGTGACATGCATATCAAGGGCTGATTGTTTTTGTCGTAGTTAATGTCAACACATTAGCTTTGTTGCTTCGTTCTCATTCGCGAATATAAGTATTGGTATTGTCCTTCTTTCCGATGATTGAAGTATGAATTTAACTAGAAATTTTTAAATATCTACCTTCTTGGGTGCAATCTGCATAAAAGTTAGATATGGAATAACATTGATTGATAGAAACATTGAAACTGATTGCGTTTTCACCGAGGTATCGCTTCTCAAACTAAATCAAAGCAAGCCGACCTAACCTAACCGATGTTTTCTTCTTATGTTTTCTTTCCTTTGTTATCGTGGTTCATCGCGTGCGCATTTGTAAATGTGACTATTACTAACATAACCTAAAACCGCAACTCAAAATCAAATAAACCAAAAACGAAACAAACGAAATCCAAAGTTTCGACTGCTCAGACGAAGTAGACGACGACTGTGATCTTGGTCCCATCCCCGGTCGACGGCCATTGCCAAGCCACGGCAACACGTCGTCACTGTCATCGATGACCTCGTCGACGGCCAGTGGCAGTACAAGTTGTGCTTCAGTTGGCCGGACCACCAGTACCGTGTCCACAAGCTCCTCCGTAGTGACACGTCAGCACTCGACCAAGGCTGACGGTAGGGCTGCTGCCAAATCCTCTGCTTCTACTAGTACTACTACTACTACTACCACTACTGCTACTACCACTGCTACTAATTCTGCTACCACTTCAGCAACAGCAGCGCAAGGCAGAAAAGCGATTGATAATGAAATTGGTGCATTTTATAATGCGTTTTGTGTGTAAGTAACTAACAATCTAAATCCAATTCCGTCTGTCCAAAAAAAAGTCCCAACAATCTGTTCAATATAATAAAAACCTAGTATACTCCTCCTTATGTAATCATATAGCTTCCTTGTATCAACCACTTTTAGAGAATATTTCACAATTTACGAAACCCAATAAAAAAAATTAAGAATTGGATTAGATGTTCCTTGTACAAATTCAAACTTCAATCAGGTCTACACACAAATTAACATTTCAATATTGGCCCAATCGGCTGTCATCAATTTTTACGAAATCTTTTTCTAACCTCTGTTCCTCCCGTTTTTCTCTCTAATTGTTGTAAATATCTGTTCTGATGTTGTACCATATCGGACTGTCTTGTTTGCTATCAACTAGCTATTTGTTTGTATGTGTCAGTTAAATGGATTCAAATGGTTAGTGTTTCTTTGTATTTCTTACGACATCTGGTTGTCTTTTTGTATAAGGAACGAAGCAAATGCAAGTTTAAGTTCTATATAGCCCATCAAGTTGAGCTTTTAGTCGAAATAAGTCGCAATATTGCGTGTAAAGACTGCTGTCACACTTAAGCAAAAATATTCACGAGCAATGGATTTTTCAGCAAATTATTCTAACTGTTACGTCTCTATGCCTGTGCTTATATATCAACATTATTGGTGGATGCCAAATTTTGTAATAAACCGATTTTTTGATAAGAAAATTATTTTGAGCTTTTTAGTGGAATGTTTTCACCTGTCATAAGACGAGTTTAAACAATCCCATTGAATTCCACCACTTAATTGTATCCTGACAGATACGTATTTCGACCTCAACAGTAAGGCCGTCTTCAGTGTCTCGTACTTGACTCGACTTTTTTTTCCATTTTTGCCAAAAAGGGGAGGCTTCCGAGCCTCTTGAAGGGATGCTTCCGAGCCTCTTGAAATGAGGCTTCCGAGCCTCTTGAAAAAAGACTTCCGAGCCTCTTGAAAGGAGGCTTCCGAGCCTCTTGAATGGAGGCTTCCGAGCCTCTTGAAAGGAGGCTTCCGAGCCTCTTGAAAGGAGGCTTCCGAGCCTCTTGAAAGGAGGCTTCTGAGCCTCTTGAAAGGAGGCTGAGCCTCTTGAAAGGAGGCTTCTGAGCCTCTTGAAAGGAGGCTTGAGCCTCTTGAAAGGAGGCTTCTGAGCCTCTTGAAAGGAGGCTTCTGAGCCTCTTGAAAGGAGGCTTCTGAGCCTCTTGAAAGGAGGCTTGAGCCTCTTGAAAGGAGGCTTCTGAGCCTCTTGAAAGGAGGCTTCTGAGCCTCTTGAAAGGAGGCTTCTGAGCCTCTTGAAAGGAGGCTTCTGAGCCTCTTGAAAGGAGGCTTCTGAGCCTCTTGAAAGGAGGCTTCTGAGCCTCTTGAAAGGAGGCTTCTGAGCCTCTTGAAAGGAGGCTTCTGAGCCTCTTGAAAGGAGGCTCTGAGCCTCTTGAAAGGAGGCTTCTGAGCCTCTTGAAAGGAGGCTTCCGAGCCTCTTGAAAGGAGGCTTCTGAGCCTCTTGAAAGGAGGCTTCCGAGCCTCTTGAAAGGAGGCTTTTGAGCCTCTTGAAAGGAGGCTGAGCTTCTTGAAAAGAGGCTTCCGAGCCACTTGAAAGGAGGCTTCCAAGCCTCTTGAAAGGAGGCTTCCGAGCCTCTTGCAAGGAGGCTTCCGAGCCTCTTGAAAGGAGGCCTGAGCCTCTTGAAAGGAGGCTCTGAGCCTCTTGAAAGGAGGCCTGAGCCTCTTGAAAGGAGGCTTCTGAGCCTCTTGAAAGGAGGCTTCTGAGCCTCTTGAAAGGAGGCCTGAGCCTCTTGAAAGGAGGCCTGAGCCTCTTGAAAGGAGGCTTCTGAGTCTCTTGAAAGGAGGCTTCTGAGTCTTTTGAAAGGAGGCTCTGAGTCTTTGAAAGGAGGCTTCTGAGTCTTTTGAAAGGAGGCCTGAGCCTCTTGAAAGGAGGCTCTGAGCCTTGAAAGGGGGCTCTGAGCCCTTTGAAAGGGGCCTGAGCCCCTTGAAAGGGGCTTCTGAGCCCCTTTGAAAGGGGGCTTCTGAGCCTTGAAAGGGGGGCCTGAGCCCCTTGAAAGGGGCCTGAGCCCCTTGAAAGGGGCTTCTGAGCCCTTGAAAGGGGCCTGAGCCCTTGAAAGGGGGCCTGAGCCCCTTGAAAGGGGGCTCTGAGCCCTTGAAAGGGGGGCCTGAGCCCTTGAAAGGGGCTCTGAGCCCTTGAAAGGGGGCCTGAGCCCCTTGAAAGGGGGCCTGAGCCCCTTGAAAGGGGGCCTGAGCCCCTTGAAAGGGGGCCTGAGCCCTTGAAAGGGGGCCTGAGCCTTGAAAGGGGCTCTGAGCCCTTGAAAGGGGGCTCTGAGCCCCTTGAAAGGGGGGCCTGAGCCCTTGAAAGGGGCTTCTGAGCCTTGAAAGGGGGCCTGAGCCCCTTTGAAAGGGGCCTGAGCCCTTGAAAGGGGGCCTGAGCCCCTTGAAAGGGGCTCCCCTTGAAAGGGGCCTGAGCCCTTGAAAGGGGCCTGAGCCTGAGCCCCTTGAAAGGGGGCCTGAGCCCCTTGAAAGGGGGCTGAGCCCCTTGAAAGGGGCCTGAGCCCCTTGAAAGGGGCCTGAGCCCCTTGAAAGGGGGCCTGAGCCCCTTGAAAGGGGCTCTGAGCCCCTTGAAAGGGGGCCTGAGCCCTTGAAAGGGGCCTGAGCCCCTTGAAAGGGGGCCTGAGCCCCTTGAAAGGGGGCCTGAGCCCTTGAAAGGGGCCTGAGCCCCTTGAAAGGGGCCTGAGCCCCTTGAAAGGGGCCTGAGCCCTTGAAAGGGGCCTGAGCCCTTGAAAGGGGCCTGAGCCCCTTTGAAAGGGGGCCTGAGCCCTTGAAAGGGGCCTGAGCCCTTGAAAGGGGCTCTGAGCCCCTTGAAAGGGGGCCTGAGCCCCTTGAAAGGGGCCTGAGCCTTGAAAGGGGGCCTGAGCCCCTTGAAAGGGGGCTTCCGCGCCCCTTGAAAGGGGGGTCCCCAGCGCCTTGAAAGGGGCCTGAGCCCCTTGAAAGGGGCTTCTGAGCCCCTTGAAAGGGGCCTGAGCCCTTGAAAGGGGCTCTGAGCCCCTTGAAAGGGGCCTGAGCCCTTGAAAGGGGGCCTGAGCTTGAAAGGGGCTCTGAGCCCTTGAAAGGGGCCTGAGCCCCTTGAAAGGGGGCCTGAGCCCTTGAAAGGGGGCCTGAGCCCCTTGAAAGGGGGCCTGAGCCCCTTGAAAGGGGGCCTGAGCCCCTTGAAAGGGGCCTGAGCCTTGAAAGGGGGCCTGAGCCCCTTGAAAGGGGGCCTGAGCCCCTTGAAAGGGGCTCTGAGCCCCTTGAAAGGGGGCCTGAGCCCCTTGAAAGGGGCCTGAGCCCTTGAAAGGGGCCTGAGCCCCTTGAAAGGGGGCCTGAGCCCTTGAAAGGGGCCTGAGCCCCTTGAAAGGGGCTTCTGAGCCTTGAAAGGGGGCCTGAGCCCCTTGAAAGGGGGCCTGAGCCCCTTGAAAGGGGCCTGAGCCTTGAAAGGGGGGCCTGAGCCCCTTGAAAGGGGGCTCTGAGCCCCTTGAAAGGGGCTCTGAGCCCTTGAAAGGGGCTTCTGAGCCCCTTGAAAGGGGGCCTGAGCCCCTTGAAAGGGGCCTGAGCCCCTTGAAAGGGGGCCTGAGCCTTGAAAGGGGCCTGAGCCCCTTGAAAGGGGCTTCTGAGCCCCTTGAAAGGGGGCCTGAGCCCCTTGAAAGGGGGCCTGAGCCCCTTGAAAGGGGCTCTGAGCCTTGAAAGGGGGCTCTGAGCCCCTTGAAAGGGGCCTGAGCCCCTTGAAAGGGGGCCTGAGCCCTTGAAAGGGGCTCTGAGCCCCTTGAAAGGGGGCCTGAGCCTTGAAAGGGGCTTCTGAGCCCTTGAAAGGGGCTTGAGCTCTTGAAAGGAGGCTTCCAAGCCTCCCGAGCCCCTTGAAAGGGGGCTTTCGAGCCCCTCAAGGTGTTGTAAAACTAGGTTTCTTCTAGCTGCAACAGAAAGAAGTGTTCGTAGAGTGATTTCTTTGAACTTGATGCCTTCCTTCTGACTGTAACCCTGAGCTATGACTGAGGCCCCTTGAAAGGGGCTTCTGAGGCCTTGAAAGGGGCTTCTGAGCCCTTGAAAGGGGCTTCTGAGCCCTTGAAAGGGGGCTCTGAGCCCTTGAAAGGGGCCTGAGCCCCTTGAAAGGGGGCTGTCGAGCCCCTTGAAAGGGGGCTGTCGAGCCCCTTGAAAGGGGCTTCTGAGCCCTTGAAGGGGGCTCTGAGCCCTTTGAAAGGGGGCTTCTGAGCCCTTGAAAGGGGGGGCCTGAGCCCCTTGAAAGGGGCTTCCTGAGCCCCTTTGAAAGGGGCCTGAGCCCCTTGAAAGGGGGCTCTGAGCCCCTTGAAAGGGGCTCTGAGCCCTTGAAAGGGGGCTTCTGAGCCCCTTGAAAGGGGGCTTCTGAGCCCCTTGAAAGGGGCCTGAGCCCTTTGAAAGGGGCTCTGAGCCCCTTGAAAGGGGGCTTCGGAGCCCTTGAAAGGGGGGCTCCGGGCCCCTTGAAAGGGGCTTCTGAGCCTTGAAAGGGGCTTCTGAGCCCTTGAAAGGGGGGTCTGAGCCCCCTGAAAGGGGCTTGAGCCCTTGAAAGGGCCTGAGCCCTTGAAAGGGGGCTTCTGAGCCCCTTGAAAGGGGGCTTCTGAGCCCCTTGAAAGGGGGCTTCTGAGCCCCTTGAAAGGGGGCTTCTGAGCCCCTTGAAAGGGGGCTTCTGAGCCCCTTGAAAGGGGGCTTCTGAGCCCCTTGAAAGGGGGCTTCTGAGCCCCTTGAAAGGGGGCTTCTGAGCCCCTTGAAAGGGGGCTTCTGAGCCCCTTGAAAGGGGGCTTCTGAGCCCCTTGAAAGGGGGCTTCCGAGCCCCTTGAAAGGGGGCTTCCGAGCCCCTTGAGCCTCAAGGTGTTGTAAAACTAGGTTTCTTCTAGCTGCAACAGAAAGAAGTGTTCGTAGAGTGATTTCTTTAAACTTGATGCCTTCCTTCTGACTGTAACCCTGAGCTATGACCCTTGCTTTAAACTTCACTAGTCTTCTTATTTTGTTTCATCTTGATCCGAGCCTTGGATGTAACTCTACTAACTACCAAGTACGGGAGATAACGGGATGATGAATTGCGGTCAATGGCCCCTTTTATTCCTGTGGAAGTACCGTAACAGCTGGTTGTTGAACTCCCCGCTGCCATCAGACCGGATAACAAAAGGGGTCTGTGACAGAAAAGAACTTCTGTTCACTGAGGGAAGTTGAAAATATTCTGGTATGCTTCAGGCTTGTGCTTTAACAGCTTTCGTGGGCCCACAGAGGTCGGTATGAAAAAGATTATCCTGGTAGACTTTCTCTCGGCGACATTCGGCAAAAGAGCTCTGGCTGCTCCGCCTTCTAAACAACTTCCTCAAACAATCATTCACGTTTATTCTCCTCGCTAGCTCCTCTTTGTTGATGCGTTCATACTTTTTTTTACTTAATTGGTGTTTCACTTCTCACGGTCATTTGAATTGATCACTGACTCAATCAGCAGTCCAAAAACCCCAAAAGGCCGTTACAAATATTTGATAAAAATTATGCCCTACTAGTGTCCAAAAGGTCAAAGAAGGGAGGGGAGGGGTTAATAAAAATTTGCGTTGCGGAGAAATGGAAGCAATGCTAAATTATTACCAAAAATGTCGCAAGGCACAATACTCTATTTTGAAAGTGGCTTTGATGTTACATATTCACAAATTACGAAAATTTTGCCTAGGGCTAGAAGTTAAAAATCTGTAAAGGTCCAAACCTACACTTAGTATGGGGCCTTTCAAAAATTACGTAACGCTGCAATAATACAATAATACTCACTTGTTAGTAGCTTTTGGATAACTTGGAAGCGAAATAAAAAGCTTCCTCTTATTTACATGGAGCAGGGAATCAATTTTTCTGAAATGCGCTTGCGAAACAAGCGACAAAAGAGAACCAACGACAAAGCTTTGTTTTTGTCGGAGTTAATAATGACAAAGATCCGAAAAATTTTGTCAGCAACAAAAAAGAAGACAATCTTGTTGCTAACTTTTCATCCCGCTATTTTGCATTATTTCTAGAGCAAATTTCGGTTTTATGCTATCATAGTTCCTGCTTTTATGGAAATATTCGAGAATCCAACAATGATTACAGTATTAGCATCGTATTCTCGGAAATATCAGAGCATGCAAGGCAAATGATTCTTGTCATATTGTGTTCGGGTTCTGATAAAGGTTTGTCGCTAGGTGCGTTTGTCAGTAACAAACTCTGTTGACGACAAAGGGTATATTGTTAGGCGCTGCTCGAATATTGATTCCCTGACATGGAGTCATTTAAGGGTTGATCAAAATGAAAGATGCCGCTATATATGCCGTTCCAAGCAGTAGTCTAAGGGGTAGTAAGTTCGCGTTCTGCCGAAAGGTCGTGGTTATCTCCAATATTTTTTAAATTATATCTTCGCATACACGCTAACCGTCATCTACTCAGTAACTGAGCAAAATTGTATGACTGTCTCTTTTTTTTAATGAATTTTTACTCAATTTCCGTCAAAAGCGGGTCTGCTCAAAACTATGAGTAGTCCTGCTTTTCATGGAAATTGAGTAAAGAGACGGCAATACATTTCACTCAGTCACTGAGTAGGTAAAAGTTAGAGTACATGAACATAGTATGCACAAATGAAAATAAAACAGGTCTAAAACAAAAATATATAAAAAATATAATTTTGTCTATAAATGTTATTTTTATTCTCTACTATTTAGTTTATCAACCTTGAAATTAACTCACGGTAGAAATCAAACTGCACACTAGAACTCACCTGGCCATTCATCGCACTCACGCTCTGAGTAATTTAGCTCGACTACCATTCATCTTCATAATAGGTGTTGCCATAGAAACCTACGCTTTTGATTACTGTTTGAATGACTTATCAAAGTGCTCATAGTTTGAATAACTATACATATCAAGCATTTCTCTTCCACTCTCTCTCTCATTATCGCTCATGAAAACTCAGTGGACGAAATTTACTAACACTCGTATTTTTTTCTCTCCATCGCCGATCCCTTGTGCTCTTTTTCTTGCTCTTTCACTCGGTGAACCTCCGACAAACCTTACCCTCCAACAAATCACCACTACCACCATTACCAACGCCTACGCCGCTGCAACTACCACTACCACCACCACCATCGGCTATTCCCATTGTTCTCTTCCGCAGGTCATACGACGAGGACGAAGACTACGAGTCAAACATCGACATCCTGGAGTCCCAGCTGGACGACTGCATGCTGAACGAGTGGTGAGATGAGGGGAACGGCGGACCACGTGGCCGCCGTAGTAGGAAGGGTGACGTCAACGATGAAGTTGACGACGATGATGTCGATGAGGTCCTGCAGGATGAAGAACTGGAACGTATTGAGCAGGAGATTCTGGATGAGCTGAACCAGTTTTAAATCGCTCATTTTATGTGTCTCACTACTCGACATTCTCTTTCTCAAGTAAACTCTCACACAATTTAATCCAAAATGAAAGAAAAAGTCATGCGCGAGCGCAGCTAACACGAACACAAGAGAAGCAAAACACTCGGAAGCGGAGCGAAGGAAGTGCGAAGAAAGAACTGAAGGAATTTATTTATTCAAACTGCAAATCGTGTTGGCAACTATATTCGATGGAGTGAATGCGAGCTTGGATCGGATATCATCGATTGTGTCATGTCTGTTACCATTACTGTGCCGTCGTCATCCATGTTCATTATCAGCATCGTCTCACCGTATCGTCATCAAATCGTGCTACTATCACTACTAAGTACTATTACCGAAGCTATCACACTACTTGTATTGCTATTATCGTATGCTATTACATCTACTAATGCAAACATAGTGGAGCCGTTCCAACTGGAAGCCATTAGGAATGGAACATAGTTTTTTTTTAATTTGTTCAAAATGTTAATATATTTTTCTCAGTTTAAAAAAATAAAAATAAAATCAAAGTTTTTTTTACCAAACATGCCACATTACTAAACACAACACAATAATACAAAAATCAATGCGATATCGTATTGTAATGGATTTGATATAAATAAGCAAGCATAAAAAACATAGCTCATTGATTGTTCAGTAGTAGGCCATTAAAGATATATTTTACTCACAATGTTTTATGAGTTGAGTCAGATCGATTACAACAATTGATGCATAGTTTTGGCAGCTGTATAATTGAATAAGCCTTTAATTGGTTGTATTTTGGACCTTTTTTTACATAAACATTCAAAACCATACGTATAGAACAGGAAAACTATAACCAAACTTCATTGAAATGAAAATTAATGTAAAAAAGCAAAGAAGAAAAATCATAATTCATCATCAATGTATGCGTGTGGTACTCTCAAAGTAAAATATTTATAAATTTAATCACATAAATCGAACAACACAACACACAACCAATAGAAAGAAAGACTAAAACGGTAAACGAAGTAGGGAACCTCAGCAAACGGAGGGAATTGGTATAACACAAAACTTGCTTATGAAGAAAGATTTACAAATTACATACGTAGTGGATAGAAAGATGTTTTAAAAAAGAAATATTGATACATACCCAGGTTCGTTTCGAAACGCGCTGAGGACATGTAGATAGGCAATTATAGAAGCAGGTTTTTGATTTCGAGAAGCATGGTAAAGACGGCAATCAAACAAGGGACGTATCGGACGGATCGCTAGAGATCTTCAACAATGGCATACATTTTGAGTGATTCGCATTTTTTTATGGTAATCCTACTGTTTCAAAACGAACACGAGAAAAATTTAGTTCATTTGACATATTTAACATCAAATGGAAATCTTGAAATTTTCCATATGAAAAATTTCTAATTTACAAAAAAAAAATATAATTTCTGCGAGATGTTATTTTTTAGGGATAATAGTTTATAGTTCTATTCTTTCCTCAACATTTTTTTTTTAATCTTTCGCATAGTTTTCATAATTTTTTTTAAACGTTCACCACGCGGTGGAAAATATCGTGGACAACTGATTTACATTTTCTTAGATTGCTTGTGATTTTAAACCCAGGCGTCTCAGTCCCCCGTGATATTGGCAGAATTTCTTGATTCTTTACAAAACATTACGGTAAGCGATGCTGTTCTCATTTAAATAGCTGTGCCGCTGCTAACTGTAAAAATATGCGTATTTTTTAAATGTCGATAGTTATTTCAGGAACTCCTGCACGACTTTTTAATTTTCTATCTAGTTTCTTCAACGGAATTGATCATTGAATGTAAAATTCAGTAACAGAATGTGTACCACATCATAATTTCAAGTTTCTGTGACATGAATGATAAAATCATTGATATTTCAATTCAATATGAAAACAATTCATTATAATGAGGCCCTCCTTAGCTTACTGGTAAGACACGCGGCTACAAAGCAAGACCATGCTGTGAGCGTGGCTGGGTTCATCGTGTTAGCTTCATGATACACGAATGCATAAATGGTAACTCGGCTTAGAAACCTCGCGGTTAACCCTCTAATGCCCAAGACCGCCTTTAGACGGGGTATTTTGATTTTTTTTTTGTAATTTTCAATTGATCAGATTTCGGAAAGTTTTTGATGATAAATAATAACATAAACTCCAATGCATGTTTAAATGTAGTTTAAGGTCAATTTTTAAAGCTCAACACATTTATAAAAAATATTAAAAATTGATTAATATTTTGTTCCTCCGTGTTTTCGCTCGTATACCTTTGAGGAGTGAAATATTTGTAGTTTAGTATTTTTCTACAACTAAGCCTATTCAACAGAAGGTCGTAGTTGTAAATGTTACACTCTGAAATATTTATCCAACTCGTTACACGGAAAATAAAAAAAAATAACACCGAAAATTAAAAAAATGGCAATAAGTCAGCATTGGATAGGAATTTTCAAACTCTGAATATGTTGAAAAATCAAAAAAGATTAATAGTTTCAAGAAACTATGTGGTTAGATAAAAACTTGAAAAGTAAAATTCTGAAAAATCAAAGTGTGAAATTGATAATATCGCATGCCAAACCTTCTTTAGATCGATTTTAGAAAGCAAAATAGTGATTTTGAGCGAAAACAAAAATTTGGGTTGTAGAGGAATACTAATTGTGGAAGTGTTAAATGAACACTAAGCTGCGAGGCGGCAATGTCCCAGTGGGGGATGTAATGTCAATAAGAAGAAGAATGATTTAATTTTACCAGAGTCTATTATACTTACTTGATACTTGATGGGCTACAGCCGAATGAAGTATCCTTCTCCACTGGACTCGATCCTGGGCCAATCGTTTTCAGTCGCCCTGAGCATTGAGTGTCCTCAGGCCCTCTTCAACTGCAAAAAGCTATCGTGTACGCGGCCTTCCAGGTTCTCTACTAAATATTATCTTCGCTTGACGTTCTTCCGGGATACGAACAACGTGTCCAGCCCACCGTAGTCTGCCGTGTTGTATAAGCTTAACAATATCCAGCCCTTTATACACCTGGGACAACTCGTGATTCATGCGACGCCGTCAGATACCATTCTCCTGTTTACCGCCAAATTATTAAAATAGATATATGCAAAGAATAATGACTATTCGATAAATAATCCTATTCCTTTAATTCACCGAGTTTAAGTGGTAATAAACAGATATTTCACACTTTCATGCCCCGTCACGGAAAAAATATTTTTTAAGACTTTTGTAGTTATGCCTTTCATCCTCCGCGTTTCTATAGATGTTGAAAGGGGCGGGATTATCTGGGTTTTCAAAAATGAAAATCAAAATTTTGCAACATAAAATATGAACCAACCATGAAAATAAGGTTACTTATCACACAATTATAGCTACGAGCTTATTTTTTTGTTATTATGTTTGTTTTGAGTGCTTTTTTGGCAGCTTGCTGTGAGTTCAAAAATCAATGTTGATTAAATTTTTCAAATTTTGGCGAAAAATAAATGCAAATTCATCCGAATGTTATATCATTCAGCAGCAAATTTAAGCAAGATTAAGATAGGGGAAATGACGGCTTTGACAGGTTTTGTTCTATTATTGTCAGGGGGTTTTTATTGACCAAATTTTATGAAATTTTGCCACAATATTCTTTGATATGCAAAGAAAGTTAAGGCCAAATTTGAGCATAATTAGTTATAGAAACCCCCCCTGACAAAAAATAGAATAAAACCTGCCAAAGCCGTCGTTTGCCCTTCCTAACTAACAATAAGTACTTGCAATAACAGAAAAGAACAATTCATTCATTTCTTGAAAATTGATAAATTGATTAATGTTACCCCGGCGATCAAAGTTCCCCCGGATTACGGTACTGTACTATCAAAAAGTATTTATCTTTTAATTGCATATTATTCGGCAACTCGGCGGTACGAAAATCATTTTTTGTAAAATATTTTGCATATGCACAGCACATGTTTCGAAATGGACAAATTGATATGAAATTTGCGAAAAAGAATTCATGTGTCTTGGAGGGACTCGAACCCCCAACCTCCTACTCTCTAGATAGGCGTGATAACCCCTACACCACAAGACCACTTCCGAGTACCAACCTTCACCGGATTCTTTTTCGCAAATTTCATATCAATTTGTCCATTTCGAAACATGATATATTTTGTTATTTTTATTATTTTCTGTTATTACAAGTACATATTGTGGGTTAGGTATCTTAACCTTGCTTAAATTTGCTGCTGAATGATATAACCTTCGGATGAATTTGCATTTATTTTTTCGCCAAAATTTGAAAAATAAAATCAACATTAATTTTTGAACTCTCAGCAAGCTGCAAAAAAAAACATTCAAAACATATACAGTGAGCTCTCCCTAACTCGATGTTCTGAAAATCGATATTTTCCCTTACTCGATGGAATTCAAAATCCCTTGAATCTAGCATATTGCGTTCCCTTCGTAAGTCGATATCTCACTTAATCGATGCTCTTAATTTTCCAATGCATTTTCACCTCGCTAACTCGATGTTGTCAGAAACAGTTACATGTACGATTTAGTTAGAATTTAGAAGTGAAAAGTGATACGTGAGAATTGAGAAATAATTTAGAAGTGAGAAGTGAAAAGCTAGAATTGAGAAATAAGTGAAAAATTTGAAGTGAGTAGTGAAAAGTAATAAATGAAAAATGAAAAGTGAGAAATGAAAAGTTGGAAGTTAGAAGCTAGAAGTGGAAAGTGATATGGGAGAAATGAGAAATCAGAATTGAGATAGAAGAAGTTATAAGTGAGAAGTGAAAAGTGAAAAATGAGATGTGAGAAATTAATAGAGAGAAATGAGAAGTGAGAAATTCGAAGTGTGAAGTGAGAAGTTAGAAATGAGAAGTGAGAAGAGAGAAAGGAGAAGTTAGAAGTGAAAAAATCGAAGTGCGAAGTAGTAGTGAGAAGTGAAAAGTGAGAAGTTAGAAATGAAAAGTGATGTGAGAAATGAGATGTCAGAAGTGAGATATAAGAAGTTCAAAGTGAGAAGTGAAAAGGGCAAAATGAGAAGTGAGAAGGGAAAGGTTGAAAGTGAGAAGTGAGAAATTCGGTGAAGTGAAAAGTAGTAGTGAGTAATAGTAGTGAGAAGTGAAAAGTTAGAATTTAGAAGTGAAAAGTTATAAGTGAGAAATGAGAAGTCAGAAGTGAGATATAAGAAATTGAGAAGTGAAAAATGAGAAGTGCAAAGTGAGAAATGAATAGAGAGAAGAATTGGTGAAAAGATTGAGGTGAAAAGCAAGATGTTGGAATTTAGAATTGAAAAGTTATAAGTTAGAAATGAGAAGTCAGAAGTGAGATTATAAGTGAGTAGGGAGTAGGGAGAAGAGAAAAGTGAAAAATGAGAACTGCGAAGTGAGTTATGCGAAGTGAGAAATGAATAGAGAGAAGAGAGTAGTGGGAAGATTGAGGTGAGAAGCGAAATGTGCGAAGAGAGAAGTAAGAAGTAAGTTTTAAGAAATGAGAAATGAGGAGTGAGAAGTGAGTTGTGAGGAGGGAGTAGCAAGTAGTAGGAAGTGAGAACCGTAGAACGAGAAGCAAGAAACGAGATTCTTTCTCTAATATCTCTACACTCACTTCTCACTACTTAACATCTCGCTTTCTATCATTTTTCACTCCTTGCTTCTGTTTATGTCGCTACTCACATCCTACTTCTCACCACTAACTTTACACTTCTCATTTCTCAGTTTCCACTACTCATATGTACTGAACAAACCTCACTATGTACTCAATATTCACTTCCTTTTTCAGTACTCGCTTCTCACTTCTCAGTGCTCGCTGTTCACTATTCTTTTCGAATATGTACTTAATTTCTTACTTTATTAAGTGAAGGAAACAAATTTTAACTGCTCGGCCAAGCGGTATTTGGCCAAATATGAATGTGTTCCCTATCTCGATACCTCCCTTACTCGATGGTCCTTTAATATCGAGTAAGGCAGAGTTCACTGTATAGTAACAAAAAAATTAAGCTCGTACCTATAATTGTGTAATAGGTAATCTTATTTTCTTGGTTGATCAATATTTTTTGTTTCCCCCAAATAAAAAATCAAAGAACTCGACAAAAAAGTTTTAAATTATCAAATTATGAAAAACAACAGCCTTAAAGTGAAATCAGTAGTGATTCAGTTTCATTCCAAATTTTCGACCACTATTCTAGTTTGAATCTGGAGCAAAATAGAACAAACTCGCTGGTTTCCCCAGCAGAGTTCAATTCATGTTTTTTTCAAATTTGCAAAGTGGATTGATCCGTAGATAAAATGAAACGTTCATACACCAAAACAATTCATAACGTTCATACACCAAAAATCTCGTGATTCATTTGTGGTTAAAATCTGCAGAAAATAGAACGGAGCGTTATACCAGTTTTTTTTTTGACAGTTGATTGGTATAAAAAATGAATCTAGAACAGCTGCTGGAATAATTAATGTTTCAGATTCATATTCAAACTGACAGCCCCGAACGATTTGAATCACTGCTGATTTTACTGTTACACGTTCAACATGTAGCAGTGCTCGTTTTAAAAATATGAAAAAGCCATGATTTCACTTACGGAGGAAATATTTACAAAACAATTGAAAAAATGATGTTCCCCAGGACTACGGTACTTACTTTTCAGAATCATTTTTTAGCTGATGGAAATTGTCTAGAATATCGAGTGGACTGAAGTATTTAGCGAGATGTTTATGTCAATCATTATTATTATTATTATTTCAGACTAAGGCCGAAGTGGCCTGTGCGGTATGTAAGAGTCTTCTCCATTCGGCTCGGTCCATGGCAACACGTCGCCAGCCACGCAGTCTACGGAGGGTCCGCAAGTCATCTTCCACCTGATCGATCCACCTTGCCCGCTGCGCACCTCGCCTTCTTGTGCCCGTCGGATCGTTGTCGAGAACCATTTTCACCGGGTTATTGTCCGACATTCTGGCTACGTGCCCGGCCCACCGCAGTCGTCCGATTTTCGCGGTGTGAACGATGGATGGTTCTCCCAACAGCTGATGCAACTCGTGGTTCATTCGCCTCCTCCATGTACCGTCCGCCATCTGCACCCCACCATAGATGGTACGCAGCACTTTCCTTTCGAAAACTCCGAGTGCGCGTTGATCCTCCACGAGCATCGTCCAGGTCTCGTGTCCGTAGAGGACTACCGGTCTAATGAGCGTTTTGTAGATGGTCAGTTTGGTACGGCGGCGAACTCTATTCGATCGAAGCGTCTTGCGGAGTCCAAAGTATGCACGATTTCCAGCCACTATACGCCTCCGAATTTCTCTGCTGGTATCATTTTCGGCAGTCACCAGTGAGCCCAAGTACACAAATTCTTCTACCACCTCGATTTCATCACCACCGATGCCAACTCGCGGTGGGTGGCTCACATTGTCTTCTCTTGAACCTCTTCCTATCATGTACTTCGTCTTCGACGTGTTGATGACTAGTCCGATCCGCTTGGCTTCCCTCTTCAGTCTGATGTAGGCTTCCTCCATCTTCTCAAAGTTACGTGCCATAATATCTATGTCGTCGGCGAAGCCAAATAGCTGGACGGACTTATTGAAAATTGTGCCACTCGTGTTAATCCCTGCTCTTCGTATTACCCCTTCCAAAGCGATGTTGAATAGCAGACACGAAAGACCATCACCTTGCCGTAACCCTCTGCGGGTTTCGAAGGGGCTCGAGAATGCCCCTGAAACTCGAACTACGCACATCACCCGATCCATCGTCGCTTTGATCAACCGTGTCAGTTTATCCGGAAATCCGTTTTCGTGCATTAGCTGCCATAGCTGGTCCCGATCGATTGTATCATATGCGGCTTTGAAGTCGATGAATAGATGATGTGTGGGCACGTTGTATTCGCGGCACTTCTGCAGTACTTGGCGAATGGCGAACACCTGGTCCGTGGTGGAGCGTTCGCCCATAAAACCCGCCTGGTACTGCCCCACGAACTCCCTTGCAATTGGTGCTAGTCGACGGCATAAAATTTGGGAGAGTACCTTGTAGGCGGCGTTCAGCAATGTGATTATGTCCATCATATGATGTGTTTAATTGTTGAACACGTCCACACAGAGGCGCATGTCTCCACCCTAGCAGCACACATGTTCCACATATGGTATTGTAACTCATATGTGACCAGATTTAGTCACAAACAAGTTGCTTTAACCAATTTTGTATAACTTGTGCTGCTCGGGCATTATCCTTAACAATAGTTACCAGAGGCAATACCGTTGGTGCTGCTCCAGGTACTGATCCTTTGATATCAGCCACATGCATTTGAGTCAACTTTCAGTCAAGGCGTCAAGGCGCAACTGGTGGTCGCCTGACGCTACCGCTTTCTATTAAAATGAAATACTCACTTGCAAACTTTTCCCTTTCGGAAAAGATTACACCAGAAGATAACGCCTGGTGCAGCAATTCTATTGAGCAATCAATTGAATCCAATCCAGAGTCCATTTTTCTACAGCCCACTGACGCTGTTCTGCTTCATTCCCCAAAAGTGACTGGAGACTATCCATCGACAACGTAAGAAATATTTTTTTCTTGTGAATGTGGTCTCAAGACCATATGTCGCATCGCCACCATATCCACACCCTAGCAGCATACATGTTCCACAAAGGTTACTACAACTTATATGTAACCAGTTTTAGTCATAATCAAATGGCTGCAACTGTTTTTGTCTTAATTGAGCTGCTCGGGTACAAAATAGTTGTCGCCAGATGTATTGGTTTATAACTTGTAACTCCACTCGCGACCTTGCTTCGCCACGTGTTATCATCGATAATGTATTTGCTGCTGCCCGAATCGATCAGCAACTAGATCAGAACGCCGCCAACATCAGCCGGCAAAGAAATTTGTCTACGTCACCGATAGTGCAGGTGAAGCTTTTTTTTCCTCTTACCTTTTTCAACATCAGCACCATCTGCAACTCAATTGCCAACAAAATGTTTTTCAATTTAATAGCATTTTTCTCTTCGAAAACAGCAGCAATTACTTCAAAAGTTCTTTTCCAACTTCAATGGGCTTATGTATCAATTTTCCATTGCACGCTTAGTAGGCTGTGTGTATTGACTGAAATTTTAAAAATTTGAGATTAAGGTCATTCCTGACAGAATCCAAGTTTCGAAGTGCTCGCGTTTTCGGGGGCACACCACTCGATACGGAAGCAACGCACAACTGTCATTTTTATGTTTTCACGCATGCTGCGACGCAGCAAAGCTGAATCAACAAAAATGACAGTTGTCCGCCGCCTCCGTATCGATAGGTGTGCCCCCGAAAACCCGAGCACTTTGAAACTTGGATTCTGTCAGGAATGACCTAAATGTCAACATTCACAACAACGTTTTCGCCTTTCTCGTATACTAAGTGAACCCCAAAACCGAACTTTTGATAGAAGGCTCTTTGAGTCTTCATAGTTTTATATATTTCAATGGACTCAGCTTGACGAATTGAGATGATGCCTGTATGTGTACAAAAATGTGAGACTCACGTTTTGGTATTATCCTATTTGGAATGAAATGTCGTGACTTGTCAAGTACGAGACACACATAACGGCCTTTTGAGGTCAAAATACATATCTTTGAAGTTTCCATCAAGTGATGGAAGAAAATGGGATACATTTTTCTGCATTTTTGCAGATTCCTGTTTCCCTCGGTAGTAGCTTCACGGCTTTCCTTGCTCTGGTGCAACTACTTCCAACGGCTACATGCCATTTTTCTGCCTTTTTGTATTACTATGTCTGAAACTCGATTTGTGCAATTGCACATGTGAAAGATTTAGTTCGAAAATTGTATTAGAGGGTAAGCACTTCCTTGGGTGGGGTTTTATCCCACGAAACCAGTACTCTAGACAAGTGCTTTCCCTACTTAATGTTTTAGCTAAATTCGTCGAAATCATTTTCCAGATCTCAGCTGTAGTGCCTATTTGAAATTTTCGACTTCAGTTCAACTTCAAAATGAAAAAGAGTACTATGTATATGATGACGTAATTTGACAGTTCACAGAGCTTGTTTACAGATAATTAGTCTCTGGAATAGCTTCCAGAAAAACAATTTTGCGATTTATTGAGAATATTGATACCGTCTGTGATTGATTTATAGTAAGAATCAAAGCACATCACTGGAATATTCAAATCCAAAAAGTTTTGAACGGGTATTATGAATTTTTATTTCCGGCTCAATGATTTTAATTTTAACACCCTGTAAACCAGCCGGGTGGCATCCCTATCTCACACAATAGGTTTGTTTTGCAGCCAACATTGCGCGGCCGTATCCCACTGACAGTTCTGTATATCCTAATAAGAATCAAATGTGATGTTTGTAAACAAAACACATACTATCATGAATTTTACACTGTGATGTTGGCTGCAAAAACATGGCGTTGTGCCACCCAGAGTGTATGTAATTAAGAGTGGCGACACTGTCAGAATTGGAACAAAATTCATCTGTCATTCCCATACAAAATCGTGTTCCAAACGAGCAGGAGACCTGTCAAATGCGGCACATGTCGCCACTCTTAATTACATACACTCTGGTGCGACCCACCTGCTGTAAACACGCTCTATGAACTGTCAAATAAGTAAGGTTAAGTCAAGATCTTGCATTGGAATATTTATGATAATAATTGTCCGTCATAGCGCTACAAACATAGCCCACGCTTCGCTTTCAGTACTACCATGAGTCCTTTGCTTGATTGTTAGGAACTTTGCACGAAAGGTAACAAAGCTTAAATTCATAAGACAGCGCACAAGAAATACACTAGAAATCAGTCAAAAGTATTATGCTCGGCAATGCAAACACTACTCGCGTTGCTACAAGTAATTAGCCGTCCAATTCAGAGGCATGTATCCAAACGATGTTAATGAATGTAACCGTGGCTTCAAAAATTCAATATCATCAACAGCGTTAACTCAAAATTCACCGTCAACTACTAATACAGCAACGCCATCTCTACACACTGTATAAGAAAGTATAAAAAAAGCATCAATGCAACTGTCATCCTCAACAAAACCGAAATGATCAATGCCGATTGTAATCGAAAAACAATATTTTCTGCCAATTTTCCCTGTATTGAATACCTCTAGCGATGGCAGCGACGACGATAGCGACAGCGACAATGAGGTTCGCAACCTACGGATAAGCTGGCGGGAACGCTATTTACGCAAGCGTCGCAATAAGAAGAAGAGGAAGTAAGCAACTCACGTGGCCATACACTCCAATCCCAGTCCCAGCATAATCGTCGTGAGGATGTATGTGTGCATAATTGACGTAATCTTTGTCCATATAGGATCCATAGCGCCATAGATTGAATCGGATCGTGGTCCGTAATGCAAGCAAAACCCATTCAAAATAATAACAATTCTTTTGCGATTGTCTGTCTAAATGTCCATCGTCGTCGAAATGTGCTCTATATTAAACCGTGGAAAATCAGTCAGCGGCCATCTATTGTTCGTAAACTCATTCTTTTGCTCTTTTTTTTTAGTTTTTAAGGTGATTATACAATCAAGTCATGTGGTGAATTTTAAATTCACCACACGTTTGGTTACTCCTATTATCAAAAGTTCAAATCTAGCGTAATAATTTTCGTACAATGCTGAAACTAAAGTCGATTGTTTAGCACAAGTAAGCAAACGATCTACTGATGTTTCACCCCCATGGGCATTGTGGTTCTCTCAATTCGTGCCCTTGAAAAATCACAAGAAAAAGCACGTGGTTTTCAAGATGGCCGATTTGTGGCTTTGTTGTATAACCACCTTAACGTAAAGTTTTAATTTTACAGGCTGCGACTGTAATATTTTACTTGTCCCGGAATGAAACAAAGGTGGCCGCAATGACGCACTCAATATCGGTACAAGCCATGACTTTTTTCTAAGGCTTAACAAAAATAAAAAAGAGAAAATGAGAGAATTGTATGTGTATCATAAACCATTGATATTTAGTAACAAGGAAAACAAGGAAATGTAATTCTAATACCCAACTAGACAAAAACAAATCGATTAGTTTTATAATCAGAACCATTTCCCGATAGGTGGCATACTATATACGAAGAGCTGATACTGAATGTATTTTAATGAATAAAAGAAATAAAAACAAATATGTAGGACAAACCAAAAACTGGAGCGTCAGACTGACGCGAGCATATGCCTAGTAAGTAAGAAACTTTTTCTAAGAAGCAAACAATTTTCTAATTGAATATAACAGATGCATCCTCTCCGGAAGAATAATTCACACCAATCTCAAACTGATAGTTACAAATAGGGAACCCATATTGATGTTGATACTGACCTATAGCTGTTGGTATCGATTGGCAGAAAAACAGATAATACTCGACATACTACGGATCTTTCAAAAGAAAAAAAAATCATTGATAACAACCAAATTGAACATAATAATGTAAAACTTATGTATAACCTTTAAAAGTTGTTCGAGACCCCCAATTATTATTGAACGAAACCAGAAAAACAACAACAACCAGCGCATATCTAGTTATTTAATTCGTAACCCTAATCTAGTCCAATTCGTGCTAACAAAACCACAGAAGATTACTTCGATTAAGTGAAACGTGGAAAATTGAGAGCCTATTTAACCAAAAGCAAGCCATGCTCTTCTTCTCTTCCCAATCATTGAAAATAAAAAAAATATAAACAATCTCTCTACTCTTAAAATGTATCCGTTCATTGTGACACATTCATTATTTATGCTTCTTCTGATTGTTTTAACGAAAGTCGATTATGAATATGACACAAGCGCGCGAAATGCGCGAGCGGAACTTGTTAAGTTTTAAACTAGTTTATAAACTGCTAAGTTTTCCTTTAAGGCAACACTGTTCAGACGGAAAAGAACATTCAAACTATTTATTCTGAGACGCAACCAACACAGACCAACAATGTCCTATTTATAACGAAGTGATCATGAAGTGCTAAGTTGTGTCAAACTAGTTTTCCCCTAGCTAGATCACCGCTCCTCCAAATGGTGCGAGAATCACAGAACTCGAGCTTTTCAATTGTTGACCCTTTTTCCTGTTTTTGCCAATCGCTTTAACTTTCTGATAAAACCTATCTGTAGTCCAATTTTTCCTCCCGAAACAATGCTATAACCCTTATCGTAATAACTGTTTTAAAATTCTTTATTTTATAGTAACGGAAAGCTATACGTTGATTTCAGTTGTCAGATTGCGAGTAGAAAACAAAGATGAACGCGCGGAAGAGAAACCAAAATTTGTGTTCCTCTTTGTATGGACGGAATTGAATTTCGTATGCCCACTAAATTATAGTTTTTTTTTAGTTTTGATAGATATACCACATGAAACAACTTTTTCTAGAAGTTTTATTTATTCAAGCAACAACAGAAACAACCAGATTCAAACTGGAAAATGGGAGAAATGAATGATATTAATATAAACACACTTAACAATAATTAGTTATATCGAAAGAAAAAAAAAACTAAATAAAAAACAATAAGTGACGAAAACCCTACGGCCCCTACCTTGGTTTCTCTAGTGAAAGAAATAACCCTCGCGTCCGCACAGGGACAACCCAGCCCTTGATCCGAACCCCGAACTGTCATCCAACCGACCGACCCGATCTCACTAGTTTGCCTCTCGTGTTTCGCTGCTCACATGAGCTGCGGTGGCATGCATCCGAACGGGCAGGGTTTCACCCTGTCCTCGGAACAATGCCGTACCCATGGGAACCATGACCAAATAACCAGGCTGATATGCTCGGTCGGGCAGCATAAATCGATAAACCCGTATACTGCTATGGTTGTTCAAGGTTACTGCTTTTCGGTCGGTCGGTCTCGGCAGACAGACACACGACGTTAACCCAATTCGCAGTTCTACGCCAGGTTTTGAAGAAGTAAGGATGAATTCGATAGCGCACCCACTGCTTCGCCAATGGTTCCCATTGGAGCTCACCGCAGTGCTGTAGAAAGTGAAAGTTTGACCTGATTTCGTCTGGATTCCGCGTTACGGGCGGGACAAAGAAAAAAGGCGCTCGAAGTGGCACTACGCAATTACAAGGGAAGATGAACACCTCAAAATGGCTACCGAAGCAGCACCACGAGGTGGTCAAACTTTTCGACCAAACCCGATCCTTGGAACGGGAGTTTCGAGTACTCGGGAAGAAGTTTGCCACCGATATCAATCTGGATCTACCGGACTATTATGTGAGTATGGGCGACGGAGCTCCATAATCGAAGTGTAAATTATTGATTTTTAGTGTAACGTTCGAAGGTTATGAGAAATAACTTTTTATTAAAATGTTATATAAATTAGCTAATGAAATTCGGTTTGATTGAGATAATTTTTAAAATGAGATAACATCCAAGTTTATTCATCTGATGTGATGATTTAATATGTTTATCGTAGTGAGATACACCCGAAAAGTATGAAAACGTACACAGATTTAACGAATTTTACAGACTTTCTAAGACATAGAGTATTTAACATTTTGATATTGTCTGTCATCAGTCTGCATGCTTTCATTTTGTCTTTCTCGTATACAAAATTGTACCAAAAGTTAATCGTTTTATCCACATAAACAGAAGGATTGGATATAACTAAAATAAAAACTAACCGCAATTTTTTTAAAAATCCTTAAATATGTAAGGTATGAACAATAAATATAAAACTTCCACAAATAATGCAAAATTTCCATAAACAATTAATAATTTCTACAAAATAAAAATAAATTAGCACCTTTAAAATCAAAATTGCAATTATAAATGAAGGATGTCCCATAAAGAAATCAAATGTTCCACGAAAAATACAATTTTTTTATTTTCAATTTTCATGGAATTTTATTTTGCTGTCGTTGGACATCCATACTGCTGAGCAATCGACTCAGCTCGACGAATTGAGCATATATCTACTTGTCGGTATATGCGCAGAAGCCAGAGAAGTATCATACGAGATGGGCTAGCTTCGGTCTGAAAATTTCATGAACAAAAAGTATCATTTTATCATATGCATTTTAGGTGCTGTGACACTGACACATACGAGCGTTACTTTGACGCATAATTTGGACATTCTTTATTCTACATCCATAGTTTTTTTTTAATAAATTTAAGGACTTGCACGAGAATCAGACATAAACCTGCTGAGTGAGAACGACACGTGATGAAAAATTTATTTTTCCACTTTACACATGGAAGGTATGCATCTTCGCGTGAGTTGTAGCAAAAACTTTGTCGTAGACACCAATTTCGTACTTTCATTACTTTTGGAGATTTGTTGCTTTTATACCAATAAGTTTTGAACATGTTCGATGTATGTATAAGCAGTGGCACCGGAATGGGTGGAAAGTGGGACATGTCACTGCATGAATTTCCTGGGTAGGACAGTCAAAGCATTGTCCTACCCATGATTATGATAAAATGGAGTCATTAGCTGGCAGGAATCTGTGCGTTAGAAAATAGTGATTTCAAAGTTAATCAGAGCCTTAACCATAATCATAGAGAGTTATGTTTCTGAAAGTTTATTAAGTAATTGTGACTCGATCATTTGGTAGTATGTCAATAACTCACTCCAGAGTCCAAATTTTAAAATGTGTTGTATGGTGGACTTTTAATGTGAACGTGTTTCTACAACTCCACCAAGCAAACCGTTGTGTGAAGTGATGAACGTGATGTCTCTTCCAATAAACAATTTATTAAAGTGTTTAGAAACCGTTGTTTGAATTCCACTAAAAACGGAGTTAACGCGCTAGTTGCTGTAACCTTCTTAATGAGAACAAAATTTCAATCATTTAGTCTAAGTTATTGCAACTAGCGCTACAAATTCGTTATAAATGGCATTCAAACAACGAACTTTCAGGAAGTGTAGCAAAGCTTCGCACAAGAAGTCCACCATAAAACAAATTTCAGAATATTGCTGAAGAAATGACTAATCAACAAACTGCTAAATGATTGAATTCAGTTCACTAAATGTTCTAAAACATCCTTTGTCTTTACCCTCTCTTGCCCATGAAGTCTGTGGAGCACCATTAAATTTTGGCACCTTCTAACCTTCATCGAATTGTTTCAACAACAAAAGCAATTTGGTATATTTTTGGTTCCATTAGACTGCAATACAACGAATTGTTAAACTATTAAAACAATCAATTAACTATTGATATACAATCAAAAACTTTTTTTTCGTTTTCCACTAATTTTAGCTATGCCAAATAACTTTTGTTCTAGCAAAAGATGTTTTTTTCCTATTAAAAACTTTTAAAAAAAGTCTGGGCTTTCTATAGATAAGTTTTCTAGAGATAAGCCAGGGTTGTTGAAATCTGCAAATGTGATTGATTGACATTTTGGAAGTTATGATAAACAAAGCGCTTATGAATTATTAAAAGCTAACGGAAAATGCTATACAAACTTCAAAAGATTTATCAAAATCTAGGAACCAAACGTCAAATCCGCTTGAATCCAGTCTGTAAAGGATTCTGAGCTCCCAAAAAATTTTTGACAATCATGCGATTTCTTGGTAGTTTCCCGGATAAAAATATCATTAAAATATCAAATTTTTATTTTACAACACCATTTAAGACATAATTTTACCATTGAATATAATGGAATTTTGACAATAGAATCACATGAGAAATAATGGTTTTCCACGATAAAATGAATGGTAAATGGTTTTACAATAAAAAGGGGGTTGTTATGTATCTTTACAATAAAAAATCGAAAATTTTCCATACAAAATTTTGAGCAAAACAATTGATTTTACGTTCTTCAATGGATGATTTCGGCGACAAAATAATAGAAAACATTGTGATTTAAATGTTTTAATTACTGTTTCTGTTTTACAATAGAAATACAACAGATTTAGAATACATTATACTCCAACATTACAATAAAAATACAATACAATTAATTGCTTTACAAATTATTTTATTTTCAATTTAAGTTTAAAGCAGTTTAAACTTCATTTTAACTCATTTTACCTCTCTTTGCTGTCGGGACTTGAACCGAACTTTCTTCCAAAGTTTATCTGTCAAACTAATTAGTGTGTTGTTTAGCGCATCTTCAGGCGAATCAGCGCACTACTTTCGAAGTTGGTTAAGTTCCTGTATCGGAAAAATCGAACTTCGATATAAAAAGCATACTAACTTTGTTCCGGATAGACAATACATGTTATAAACCTGAAAATGTAAATTAAAAATAATGTTGTTTATTAGAAAAAGTACGTCGAGAAGAAAGAAAAAATACCTGCATCAGTTCTTATTATATCCAGTTGGTGAGATTAGCCAACATCAGTATTTCATCATAAGCTTCATTTCTGTAAGGAACAAGGATACATGTTACCAGGTATGTCATCAAGTATTATGACGATTATTTTTTAATTTTTGTTCGGATGAACCACTGCGTCCATTATATACATTGAACTTTGTAGTATAAGATTACGACTACCGTTGGTGAGTATAAGCCGTTTCCAGCCAGTATCATTACTTGACACTTTACCGGTCGCTACTAAACGCGCTAGGTGACCAAATTTGCAGCTCGATAACACCGCTGCTATTTAATGAACTATCAAATGTCAAACGTTACCGGTATGGAATGCAGCCTCCAAAATGATAACCGAAAATAGTAACCGATGCGAAAAAGTTTGACTAATCTAAAATGCAGCACGGCGAGTGATGTCAAAATAAGGTATCTGACGTTTATCATCTTTCTCTTGCACGCTCACGGAAAGGATGATTTGTTTCATACGGAAACGCTTCGGAAGCGTTTCCGTATGAAACAAACTATCCTCTGTGCGTCCAAGAAGAAAATAATCAGACCTTCTATCTTTCAGGCCCAGTAATGATGCTCTAACGCGTTCTAACACTTTATATACTTACAGGAGAAATTGGAATACTCAGAAGTGGGTGTTTTTCCATCTCCGAGATAACTGAGACTAACCCATAAGGGTAAAGGCTTTACCCATAAGTGGGAAGAAGGCTTGTACGTCAAAATATATGTACTTTTCAACCACCTTCAAGAAGCAAAATTTTGTTCGGATGGGTAAAAACACCCACCTGCAGTAAAATATATCAGCATTGAGGATTTTCGTCTAATAATAAATTTTGATCACAAATAAGTACATTTCAAAACAACAAAACAATCAGTGATTTATTTAATCTTTGATGTTTTAAATTTTATACATTCAAGTTATTGAATACATATATTCACAAAACGTACATAAGATATATTGAGCCTGCCATTTGTGCTTTTTCATATGAAGTTCAGCAATGTCCTTTTGCAAAATAGTTGTTTCGTTTTGAAGCCATTTATAAAGGTATCCTGACCCGCCGTTGGTTTTGAATGCAATACCGTGTCGATGCTATATAGTCAAAGAAAAGTTATCTGAAAAATCACAAAATTAGTTAACCTTAGAATCGGAACTTCGTAAAACAAAATCTTAACTTACTTTCAACGCTTATCATCTTTTTGAAGGTTCCCATTTTATTTATTGTAAATCTTCAGCGTCAGTACAGCTTACTAGTACTTTATCTGTTTCTAATAAATTGCTTTAAATAAAAGACAGAGTTTCTTGAGACGCTTCTTTAACTACAAAAAAAATTGCTAACTATTTTTTCAACCATAAAGCATAAAAGAACTCGCATTTCTAACACAATAGAACTATTTGAAGATGGACATTTCCCCATTCTGCATATTATGGATCTGTCTCATTTGGAGAATTAAACTTAAAGTGACAGTTCGAGAATTAAAAATCACCCCGTTATAAGAATGGCTGGTGCTACCAGCAATTCCAATAGGACATCGATGGAAAATGATTCTTCGATATCTGTCAAAAGCAATCTTGCTCTGCGAGCATGGTTATTTGATAATTACTGATATCACTTTAAGTTTAATTTCGTTTAATTATCCAATTGAGACAGACCCTATAAAATCACTAACCTTTTGGCAGCTTCATATATATTCCGAAGGTGGGTTATTTTCATACATGAAATGTGTATTCTCAATTCTCCGTGTACCACGGTACAGAAGCCATACACTGAAGAAAATGGACGTACGATTTTCAATAAAACGCCTTATGGAAATTTGCCACAAGGAATCGGTATGAATTTCAATATTTTGCCTTATGAATGATGATTTTCATTTTAAAAAAGTGAAGTACGGCAGACTAGGTTCGAACCAGGGACGTCGCGGTCGGAGGCCGGTATCAGACCACACGCCCATCGACGCTTGGGTATTCGAAGAGGTAACTGCAGTATAGAAGCACTGATGGTGGAATAATCAGTCGAATATTCATAGAGCGCCGGTTATGAATTTCGATGATCAAGTTCTGAGTGTAGTGATCTACCGTTGCCCAAACTGTACAAAAACCAAAAACTGTAATGAAAAAGACACTTTCTACCATACAGTTTTATTATTTTCATCTCTTCACTAATTATAAACAAAACTGTACACGCTCAAATGAATCCAGTAATTCTCCGAGTAAAAGATAAGCAAAGTTTTTTTCCTTTAATTTTTTGAACTCCAATTTTATTGAATAACATTTCTAGACTTGCAATATGAAAATATATTACGAGAATCGTTAACATTTTATTCATTTTATAATCAAAGCTATTATAATTTTATTGTTTTCAATTGTTATTTCAACAATATAATACATCCATGAAATATTCCAAAATTATATTAATTCAATTACATTAGACGAATTTCAGATCATCCAAACCGAAAACTTTCATAATTTGTTTAGTTTTGGATGTGCAATACCAAACATAAGCGAACAATAAAATACAATAGAATGTATTGGTAACATTTAAATATATTGTTATTTAATGTAAGTACAATAAGAATCTTTACAACCGTCAACATTTTACGATAAGCGTACAATAGTTTATATTTTAACCCCCAATCTATTGTATTTCAATGGTTATGTCGTTCAAGTTACTGTAAATTTTTATCCGGTTGCTTTGAAGCTAGATCCATAACCATTTTTGAAAGTTAATATAAAATCTAGCGATTAGCAAAATTGATTGAAACCATTGATGCTTTATACAAATTTCTGTGATGCGGGACTTCTGCTAAAAGATTGTAAAGATATTCGATAATTGTAAGAATTCCTGTATTCAGCTTTTGGAAGGCCCTAATAATCATGTTTGTCCCGAAAATTGAAACAAAAATCTTAAATTTTGTGAGTATTCTCCGCAAGAGCTTTGCAAGGCCTGATTGAATATTTTAAAATTGATTATATTGGCACTGCAAGCATAACTGTCCCATATTGAAATGGATTTCATATCAACATAGGACGGCTATGATTTCGGCGCAGAATGTGCATCGATTTCTCAACACCAGAAGGTTGCCCAAATCGGAGACAAGCTCGGTGGTCAGTGGCTACCGCTTCTATAAGCAGGAGGTCGTGGTCTCGATCGTAGGCTCGTCCCTTTCATTTCTGAAATTCTTAGTTTTTCTGTTCCTGTAAAGTTCCAGTGGAGATCTCTCTCATACAACATCTGGGTTGAACACCTACGAATATATCGAATCGCTCAATGCTAATGGCAATAGAACCTTTCAAATTTTCCTATTTGTCCTACCACGACTCGAACGTGGATGCGCCTCTGTGTAAGCATACAAGTATATGGAGACCATGGTGCATTGGTTGAACTCCTCCTATTGGTACTTGGTTTCTACCTTGCATATTAAACATCTCTTACATCCGCTTACAACTGTACAGTTCAGGTATAATTCCAAGCTCATTACTTGTCTTTGTGTATGTAGGATTGCTCCACAATTTAATCAAATTCCTAACTAAAATTGCAATAAAACTTTTATAATGTATTTTAATATTATCTAAAACTTTCTACCTATAACATGCTAAAAATGTAGAAATGATATGACGAAAAAAACATTTTTAGGGTTGTTTGCATAAAACGTAAAAAATCTCCAAAAGTAACGGAATTACGAACTTGGTTGTCGACAAAGTTTTTCAGGAGAACTTTTGGTACAACTCTCCGAAACGTAGGGGAGATCCCTAGCGCCTCCCAATACCGGACATTTCTTAAACGGCACTAGCAGATATCCCTCTCATCTTATGTGGTACAAAGAAAGCTATTGAAAAGTCCTTTACCTGCATGGATTATCAGATCCCCATGTTGTAAACTTTGAACAAAAATGTTAAAAAATTTCATGTTTGCCTTATTTTAGAAGGTTTAAATCAACATTATTAAAATTAATGGAATGCATTTTGATGATGTCGAGATGGTCAATATTAGTCATATTTCTTTTCAAATAGCGATCATGATTTGTTGGATATACAATGTATCTATGTGCAAAATCAATTTCCTTATTCAGTAGCCGTCCCCAGGTCCGGACAGTGAGTTTTTTATGTAATCAAATAGTTTCCTTGCACCTGTTTTATTAACACTTCAATTCATTTGTTTATTCTTTCTGAGGTATCAGAAAACCACAGAAATAAGCAGAAACAAAATTTGAAGATGCATTGAAAATGGAGGAATTTTGAGTAGGATGTAAGAATTTAAACTGAAGTCAAATAAGCTATACTAACACGTGTAATATCTACAACGTGAACAAGTGAAAATATTACTATTCTAAATGATGTCTTTACTCATCCAATAGGAACTTGGCCATATTGAACATAGTGAAATTGTGTCCGGTACTTGAGGATACTTTTTTGAACCGTGAAAATTTTCACAAAATTCATCATCAAAAACATCGTCCTAAAACGAGTTCAAATGATCAAATATTGTTTGAATGAATCTTTAATGATCATATTTTGTGTATGTGTTGTACCAGTAAACATAATCCGGATAATAAGAGAGTTTTTCGATAAATGGCTTTTCCGGCATTGGGATCTCCCCTATACCTTCCATGTTGTAAAGTGGAAAACATAATTTTCATCTCACTTTTAGGGGATTGATCTGGGCTCATACCTCAAAAGAAGCGCGTCGACTTACTAGTAAAATGTCTCGAATTACGCTAAATTACATAATAAAGGTCTATTGAATAAACGCGCTAAAAACACGAATTTAGCCACTGTGCAATGGCTAAAAAACCAAGCAAAAAAACTTTGTTTTTAAAACTACCGAAATTATTTGAACTGTTTGTTTGAAAACTCATATATAACATTTTGGCCAAAATAAGATTTTCTATAACGACCAAGACACAAAAACCGTAACGCTCCTCGTCAAACATAATGTAGACTACATTAAAACATAACTATGTTCTATTACAACTATACTCCTAAAATATCTTAGGCTCATACGACTTAGCTATATCATACTTCACAATACTGATTGCAAACAGACATCATTTGATTCATTGGACTACATTTTGCATAGTTTCTTCGATGATGACTTGTTGCAAATCAATTTTGATTTCTCAATTGCCGGGTAGAACGTAAAATATCGCTTACAAACAGTATGAATAGAAGAGATACTATATGCAGACCTTGGGAAACCCAGATGTTACATTGACTAGAAGCGACTGTTTCCCTTCAAATCGTACTTTGTTGGCGGATTAAATACGATTCAATCCACTTAAGAGTCTCATCTCAATTCTTAATTACTTAGCTTGAAAATCATCATAGGAATATCACCTATCAAATGCTTTGCTAAAGTTTTAATAAAGCGCCTCAACATGACTACCTTTCCCATATCATTCAATGAGTAATTTACAAATTCTAAAAGATTGGTAGTTGTTGATCGTCCTTTAAAAAATCTGTGTTAGGCAAAACGACTAGCATGCAAGCTTGCGTGCTATAGGCATTGCTTTGCTCAGTGGTTGCCACCAGCTAGGCATCAAGCTTCGCAATAAACAATTCTCCATCGTGTTGGAAGATCTCCTTCTTGTACAGTGGTAGAATATTATCACAACTCACCAAGCGTATCCATCAACCTGCTATGGAAGAAACATTTCTCTAATTCATTCAGCACTTCACTTCTTGGTATTGACCTGGATCTTCAACACTTGGGTGAAGTAGAAAACTAGGTTAAAGGGTCGTTACTTGTTAGGCAAGAACGCATTCGAGGGCTTTCGTTTCAAAGCAGGGGAGAAAACATTGACGGAAAAGTAAAACTCCACACATTTGCTGTTGCATCATGGACCCCCTTAGGGAGGTCCTTACGAGCAGGAGCAAATCAAAATGATCGAACTTTGCAAGTATGGATGGATCGACAAGTCATGCATGGTGCATGGTTATCACTAAGAGCTGTCGAGGAGAAAGTTTGCAGACAACCTATTCATCGTCAGCAAATCAGTAACTGAGCGAAGGGTAATATGAATCGCGACCATGGAAGATAAGGCAACAAAGTATGTTATTACAACTAGGATCAAAACAAGCGAAAAAACTGCTGAAAATAAGTCAGTTGATTGATGGAACGATATTTTGTGCCGCTTACCGAAGCTGAACATCAACAACTGCGTAGTGACATTATGGCATGACAGAAGCACAACTAGGAGGAGTTGAGTCCGCAAGGATTAGCAAGGTACGTCGTATACACGTTTTGAGAATGGAAAAGTAAATACTGCAACTTTGGTCTGACTATCAACGGAACTGGTACCTGAACATTTTATTTAGGATTGCGGCAGTATCGACCCGATTATTCTATCAACACCGATGTTGTATGCTACATATGCTGACACAAAAGGAAGTGCCAGAATACACCCTTTTGAGAATATGCTCCAGTGAGCACTTATCAACGTAGATACTCAATGCAGTATGGAGGCTTTGTGTAAAACTTCTTCTTCATTGACATTACATTCCACTGTGACATTGCCGCCTCGCACGAGTCTTAATTAAGCGCTTCCACAGTTATTAACTGCGAGGTTTCCTAAGCCAAGTTACTATTTTGCATTCGTATATCAGAGGCTAACACGATGATACTTTTATGCCCAGGGAAGTCGAGGCAATTTCCAAGCCGAAATACCTGGAGCACTGAATCGAACCCTCAGCATGGTCTTGCTTTGTAGCCGCACATCTTACCGCACGGCTAAGGAGGGCTAAGGATGTAAATCGGTGTAACATTCAATGAAGCCAGAAAGAGTGCTTAAACCTGCACGGTGATGCTCGTACTCTGCTGTAAGCTGCGCCAGGAACCCATGTAAACCAAACCACAAAAATAAATGGATACACAATTTATAATCGACCAGTTATAGTCAACAGGCACCTGGAGCGTATTGATTGCAGTACAAACTGGACTAGAAAGCGAAAAGATTGAATAGACAATACTGGAAACCATAATAGTTAAATGGGCGGAGGGCCAAGGGCCAACGGAGGGTTTAGTATGGCAATCATCAATGAAAAAATGAACTCGTGGTACTCAACACTGAAACAAACCCTACTAAACAAAGGGAAAAGGGTCATGCATTGATGTAGCATGCCAACTCTCATAAGCTATCCTGGACAAACAAAAAACAGTCGTGAAGAATCGTTAATCTTCTAAGGTTCATTAAGGGTCGTGCACTTATCGTAAGCACTTATGGGAAGAACCTTTCGTGTATTAGCAAATGGATCACTTTTAAACGAGAAAAGATGGAAAATAGATTATGCCAGGGTTGCAGTTTTCGCAGTGAAATTGAAAGCTCTTAATTGCAGAAGAAAATTCACTGAGCCAAAAGCCAGAAGAAGAATCATAAGTTTCAACATCTGAAGGATTCAGCTCAGAGACACTGGGCCCAGCACAGTCTGTAAGAAAGCGAGGAGAAAACATATTACAGTACCTGAACGTCATGTTTCACTCGTGTATTCTGTGCCTAATTGCACACCGTGGTGTAGAAAACGAATAACTTTGATAAGACCACAGATAACAGATATTGAGGCGTGTGAACATCCGCAACCGTTAATTCAAATGTATTTTAAATTGGGACCGCGTTTGGCAATCGATTGGAGATGGCACAAGTATCATTATTGTGAAAACGCAAGAAGAAGTGTTTCAAATGCATTGGCTGCGTTCGACGGTTGTTGATCAGCTGCGTCCGTGTACTACCACAATCAGTTGCGTAGATGGCAGTAGTGGGCCACTGTATGATATACAGTCACTGTATATCAATTCAAAAGTTTACGAGATTTTCAAGAAAATTTGTTCTAGCCTCAATATCTGTTATCTGTGATAAGACTATGCTGAATCTTTTCATCGGGATCATCTGAAACTAAATTGAGAAAACTGTTTATCATGGAAATCCACAAATTCAGGGTTCATAAAGTTCTTTACAGACGGATCTAAGATGACGGGTAGATGTGGTTACAGTGTTGTAGTGAAGGTATTTCCATTAGGAAAGGAATAAGCAACATAAGTAGCATTTATGGAGCAGAAAGTACAGCAACGAAGAGGCTTTCAATTAGGTAGTCAATCAAGATGGCCAGGAGCTTATCTGATTTGTACCACTCTTTGAGTGTAGTAACATTTAGAAAATCATAAAATTAAAGAGTGTATGGAAAGGTCATATGCTAAGTAGTATAATCAATGTCTGCAAGACAATAAAGAAATATAATTTTTGGGTACCAAGCCATATATGTATTGAAGGGAACGAAAAAGCTGACGAGAAGCCAATCACGCTTTACGGAAGGTATTGATAGCTCAATAGTTTTAAATTACAGAAGTAAAAAGGATGTAATTGACCACATTGTGCTCTTGGAAGATGAAAGGGAAAAGGTTGGGTTAGCATCAAGTATGAGGAAATTTTACTGATGATCAAACAAATCTGTGCTGCTAGGTTTCTCAAATCTTATATCTCGCTTCTTCCTTGCCTTCTACTCTTCAATTCGTTTCTTTTCGCTTCTCATTAGGCCTAACGAATTTGACTTAATGACCATTCTAATGCTATCGGCTTAATGACCTTCAGTCAACCAGATCTGTTATACAACCCTGGAATTCCGTGGTGAAGAATTCCTTCTGAAAATATCTACGAAATTCTCTTTGAATGAAACTGCGAAGAACTCTCCATGGAAATTTAAAGAATTCGGAATTTCTCGTGGTAGTTTCGAACAACTTGCCACGGAATGAAAGCATTCAGCGTGGAAATTCAAAGAATTATCGCAGAAATACCGGAAAATTGCTTCCCATAGAAAGTTGTCGGTGACAATTAAAATAATTTCTACAAAGACTTCCCTGAACTTCTACATATAGGCCCGATGCCTGTGTAGCGGTCTTTTTTCTTTTCACGCCCTGGTCTCTTAACTGGTAAAGGAGGTAGTCGTTTGAAAGCACACCGGCAGTGCACGATCGCTAGCTTGTCATAGTCAACAAGCGTTCGAACTGATTTTGTTAGGTACCTCAAGCACATACATACGTTGCTCCACGGTTTACTCTTCTTGTAATCGATTGCTCCAACGAAGAATGATTCCATGTAGAGGCGAAGGAGGAAAGCGTTTGCTGGTAGCGGACCGTTCTCGCTTTGCATTCCCGACATGTTGAGCCCCCAATGCCCCTGTCAATTGTTTGCGTAACGAAAAGGTTCCGCGAAAACGCCATGAAAAATCCGCACAAGTTAGGGAACTAGGTTTAAATGCGCCAGTCAGCTAATACGAGCCATTGCATTTTCTGGGTTAATAGGCTAAATTAAGTTAAAACCGATGGCAGCTGACGCCTAAACATGTTTTAATCAACAAATTAAAAATAATAGTAGACATTTATAATAAAATTTTAAAAATAAATTTGTTTTTTTCCGCTTTTTGATAAAATTTAGCTTCCGTTCCTTAAGGATTTTCCACTATAGATAAAACATTTTTCAATAATCTTTGCACATGTCTGGAAAAACAAATTAGTAAAAGATTGTGCCAAGTTACTAAAAGTTAACTCTACATTTTCATGAAAAACACACATTTACTAAAACCTCTGCATGCGGATAAAACGCGCCCATCTAATGTGCTTGACTATGATGTCATAGTTTGAGAAGGGCGTGTGCCGATAATAATTTATTTTAAAATATTATCAATTAAAAAGTAAAAAGTAAAAATTGAAAGAGTGATAAAATAAAAGTGAAAAGTGATGAGTGAGAAGTTATGAGTGATGAAAAGTGAAGTGAGAAACAACAAGTGAGAAGTAGGAATTAGAATTCGACTAAAAAGCCCTAAATAGTTTTATAATCAATCTGAATTGTAAGCTGGATTTGGGATAGGAGAACTGAGGAGGATGGGAGAAGCAAGAAAAATAATGAGAATTGAAAGTGAGAAGCGAAAGGAAAGCAGTAAAAGTGCGAAATAAGATGTGATCAGTGAAAAGCGAAGAAGCAAGTAGTAGAAGGGAGAAGGTAAGCAGATACTTTGTGTGAAAATGAGTAAAAAAGCATGAAGAGGAATATGACAAATGAGATGTGAAGTGAGAAACAGAGACGGAGGAGGTGCAAGGTACAAGTGAAATTGAAGAATAGAGAAAAAAAGCAAGAATAGATGCAAAGGAGAGAAGTAAATAGTGTGGAGACCACTCAGAATAGAGTTATTTTCGCTAGATTTTTGGGCATCCAATAAATCCTTTTGGATGTGTAGATCTAGAATATTATAAGTCAACAGAGGTTTTCGGTCATCCAAGAAATCCATGGAGTTAGGTCTTCAGATCTAGCGTAACTAAAGATCAATGGGACTGTTTTAAATGTGGTCTTCTTCTTCTTCTTCTTATTGGCAACATCCCACACTGGGACAGAGCCGCCTCGCAACTTAGTGTTTAAGCACTTCCACAATATTAACTGCGAGGTTTCTAAGCCAGGTTACCATTTTGCATTCCTATATCATGAGGCTAGCATGATACTTTTTATGCCCAGGGAAGTCAGACAATTTCCAATCAAAAATTGCCTAGACCGCACCGGGAATCGAACCAGCCACCCTCAGCATGTGCCTTTGTAGCCGCGCGTCTTACCACACGGCTAAGGAGGGCCCCTTTTGCGCCCAAAACGGGGAGCGTAAATTGAATCAGAGCAAAAAAGAGGGAGCGTTATTTCGAATTTAGGGCGTAAAAGAGGGAGCGTTATTTGTAATTTTGAGCGTAAAAGGAGGCGCTTTGGAATTGGAGCGTAAAAAAGTTTGCAATCTTTAAGGTAAGCAAGTTTGATATTTAACACCTTTTGGTCTTAAGATGTGTCTTTTACCTATTTCGGTATTAGGGTCGTCCAAATTATTTTCGTTATCATGGTCGTCCCATTGTTTGAGTCTGAGGCCTTAAGATGTTCTTGGTACGCCAAGAAATCGAGCAGTCATAAGCGTAAAGACCCTAAGCACACATGTTCCACTTAGGTTACTAAAACCACAGATAACAGATATTTATGCTAGAACAAATTTTATTGAAAATCCTGTGTAAACTTTGAATTGATATACGTTATTTCTGCCATCTACTCAACTGATTGCGGCAGTACATACGGACTCAGCTGATTAACAACCGTCGAACACCAGCCAATGCATTTGACACCGCATTCGGGCTGCGTTTTCAATAACTGATCGCCGCCATCTCAATCGATTGCCAAACGCGATCACAAATTAAAATACATTTGAATTAACGGTTGCGGATGTTTACACACGTTTCGGATCCTCAATATCTGTTATCTGTCTAAAAACTTATATGTGACCGGATTTAGTCACAATCAAGTTGCTGCAACCATTTTGACTGACTTGTGCTGCTCAGGGATCCTTGATGACGCACAGTATGACGTTCATTATCATTTTCAAGCTTTAAAGTTTTTCGAGAACCTCCTGGAGCTTGGACCTTCGTTTTGTGATACATTGGATAGAATGCAACCATTGCATATGTTCATGGTCATCCAAGAAAAAGGACTTAACATCTACACGCATAACCAGAGATCTATCGTCTTGTGTGAAAGTGATACAACCCCCTTGTGGTACATAGAATGGAATGCGTCCATTGCATGGTTCTGGTCATCAAGAAAACCCTGCAATAGGTCTTAAGACTACACGCGTAACTAGATCTCTTTGCTTGTTTCAAAAGTGGTACAACTCCTTTGTAGTACATAGAATAGAATGCGCCCATTACATGGGTTCACGGTGATCCAAGAAAACTCTGGAATGGCCTTTAAATCTACACGCGTAACCAGAGATCTTTCGGCTTGTTTCAAAGTGGTACAACCTCTTTGTGGTACATAGAATAGAAGATCGGCGTTGCATGGTTCACGGTGATCCAAGAAAACTCTGGATATGCTTTAAGATGTATACGCGTAACCAGAGATCTTTCGACTTGTTTCAAAGTGGTATAACCCCTTTGTGCACATAGAATAGAATGCGTTCATTGCATTCCGACATGTGAGCCCCAATGCCCTTTCAATTGTTTGCGTAACGAAAAGGTTCCCGCGAAAACGCCATGAAAATCCGCACAAGTTAGGGGAACTAGGGTTTAAAATGCAGTCAGCTAATACGAGCCATTGCATTTTCTGGGTTAATAGGCTAAATTAAGTTACAAAACGATGGCAGCTGACGCCTAAACATGTTTTTAGATCAACAAATTAAAATAATAGTCAAGACATTTATATTAAAATTTTTAAAAATAAATTTGTTTTTTTTCGCTTTTTGATAAAATTTAAGCTTCCGTTCCCTTGGATTTTCCACTAGATAAAACATTTTTCAATAATCTTTGCACATGTCTGGAAAAAAAATTATAAAGATTGTGCCAAGTTACTAAAAGTTAACTTTACTACATTTTTCATAGAAAAACACACATTTTACTAAAACCTCTGCATGCAGGATAAACGCGCCCATCTAATGTGCTTGACTATGGATGTCATAGTTTGAGAAGGGCGTGTGCCGATAATAATTTATTTTTAAAATATTATCAATTAAAAAGTAAAAAATAAAAATTGAAAAGTGATAAAATAAAAGTGAAAAGTGATGAGTGAGAAGTTGAGAGTGATGAAAAGAGAAGTGAGAAACAACAAGTGAAGTAGGAATTCAGAATTCGACTAAAAAGCCTAAATAGTTTTATAATCAATCGTGAATTGATAGCTGGATTTGGGATAGGAGAACTGAGGTGAGGGAAGCAAGAAAAATAATGAGAATTGAGAAGTGAAGCAGAGGAAAGCAGTAAAAAGTGCGAAATAAGATGTGATCAGTGAAAAGCGAGAAGCAAGTAGTGAGAGGAGAAGTAGTAAGCGAGATCTTTGTGTGAAAAATGAGTAAAAAAGCATGAAGAGGAATATGACAAATGAGATGTGAGAAGTGAGAACGAGACGTGAGAGGTCAAGGTACAAGGAGTGAAATTGAAGAATAGAGAAAAAAGCAGAATAGATGCAAAGGGAGAAGTAAATAGTGGAGACCACTCAGAATAGAGTTATTTTCAGCATAGATTTTGGGCATCCAATAAATCCTTTTGGATGTAGATCTAGAATATTATAAGTCAACGGCAGAGGTTTCGGTCATCAAGAAATCCATGGAGTTAGGTCTTCAGATCTAAAGCGTAACTAGATCAATGGGACTGTTTTAAATGTGGTCTTCTTCTCTTCTTCTTATTGGCATTACATCCCCACGCGAGACAGAGCCGCCTCGCACTTAGTCATTAAGCACTTCACAGATATTATTCAGGTTTCTAAGCCAGGTTACCATTTTGCATTCCTATATCATTGAGGCTAGCATGATGATACTTTTATACTGGGAAGTCGAGACAATTTCCAATCCGAAAATTGCCTGAACCGGCACCGAATCCAGCCACCCTCAGCATGGTTCCTTTGTAGCCGCGCTCTTACCACACAGCTAGGAGGGCCCCTTTTGCGCCCAAAACGGGGGAGCGTAAATTGAATCAGAGCGTAAAAAGGGAGCGTTATTTCGAATTTAGGGCGTAAAGAGGGAGCGTTATTTGTAATTTTGAGGAGAGGAGCATTCTTGGATTGGAGCGTAAAAAAGTTTAGTCTTTAAGGTAAGCAAGTTTGATATTTATCCTAGTCTTAAGATGTGTCTTTACCTATTTCGGTATTAGGGTCGTCCAAATTATTTTCGTTATCATGGTCGTCCCATTGTTTGAGTGCTGAGGCCTTAGATGTTCTTAGCAATACGTAACTTCTAG